>NW_026125596.1:0-180875 GCF_943737965.1 Phodopus roborovskii
CACCAATAGGTGCTTAAAAGGACATAACCATTTGAATTTTTCATCAACTTCTGAAAATTCATCCAATGATTCACAGCTATCTTTTCTAATGTCAGATAAGTCCCAAATACTTTTGAAAACTTTCACTATGACCTGTAAAGCTTTCATTAGCTGACATGGTCTCATTTGCATTTTCACTGACACCTTTCTAGGTTGGGGCCAAACAGTACTGCACTTCCCTGAGGCTTTTCCTCAATAGGTGACATGGTCTCATTTGCATTTTCACTGACACCTTTCCTAGGTGGAGGGCCAAACATGGACTGCAGTTTCCGAGGCCTCCTTTCAATAGCTTATCTCAAATCTTATATTAACCTCCATTCTTTCAATCTTTTTAACCACCCAAAATTTAGTAAGATTTTTGTATTCTCTACTCTTCTAAACTCTTTTGAGCCATCCATACAGATTTCTCTGGCTCTCAGCCCACTTGGGGACCATTTCCTACTGTTCCATTCTTCAAGACTGAAAGTTACAGAGATGAAGATCTCCAACCCTATATCTCTCTTTGCAATTCAAGTAGAACTTATTGTTGGGATTCACACATTTACAAATTCACAATCACACTTCAGACACTCACATGTGTGGCCACACCTTACATTTTTCAGCTCCCTTTTCTTTAGACCAAGATTAGTTTGTTGGAAATAGAACATCTTGTAATGCAGCTGTTGTAACTAAACCTTGAATTATGAACATCCAAAATCTGAACAAATCCCAATATATGTCACTTTTTTACTTTTTTCCCCAATTTTTTTCTTTTTCTCTTTTTTTTTTTTAAATGTTTTTTATGAGTCCTTAAAACACTTTCTGACAGGCTGCATTAATTATTCCATACTCTTGACAGGGTGTTGGCCATGGCAGCAGCTCCTAAAGCAGCAGACATCTAGGTCTCCTCCTGCCTTTGCTCTCTAGGCCTGGGCTTGCCTGCTGCAGCTTATCTGTGAGTGCAGCTATTTGAAAAGCAAGAAATCACCATTGTAGCAACTCTGAGTTCCTGCTGACCTAGTGCTTAAGCCTGATGCACCTCAGCTCCCCCAAGCCCTGCTGCAGCTCTGAAAGAGCTATGGTGGCAGCTTTGGGAGGATGTCTCTCATTGGGCTTCACTCCAGGATCCTTAGAAAAGTCCCTGTCTTTCCCTGAAGATAAGGTCTTTCTCTGATCTGCACAGGCACCTAGTGGCTTCTTAGATAGCATCTTATGCTCTTCCACCTCACTTTTACTAGCCTGTTGAATGGATTTTAAAAACCTTTGAAAATTTCTGTCTTTACTGCAGTTTCCTGTCCTCTAGAATTTCCTTTAATTGAAATTCTAATTCAAACTTTCTGGGTGAATTCCCATCTCTCTTTTTTCTGTTTATTTACTTATTTACCCCAATAAGTCCCTACAGGCACAAGGAACAACCCTTATACTTACACAGCTTTCAGTGAGGACCTCCAATTGCTGTAGAAACCGGAGAAACTGCAGAGGGTGTCGAGGTTAATAACACTGTACCTCTTGATATTAAAGCTTATCTTGCATTAATTCCAGAGAGTAATAATCTACTCACATTCTGAACTGATTTGAGGCACTCGTGTGGACCAAATTCATCCCTACACCCTAGGAGTATCTTAATAAAGTGACAGCCAGGACCCATCAAGTCTTATTGCTTAATGAAAAACAAACTCCCAAGTAATTATATATATATATATATATATATATATATATATATATATATTTTTACTTGCCATAAAATAACACTCTCTCATGTGAACAGTCTATGTATAAAAGATAATAGCAATAACAAATGGATGTAGAGGAGAGTCCATTTCTGAAGAGAAAGGGGACCGGTGGGGTAGATATGAGGGGCAAGTAAGGGGAATATGTGAATATAATCAGATGGCATGAAGTACATTCATGAAAACATTGTAATGGGTCACACTCTTCCAACCTACTTTGTCCGGGAGTAGTTCTAAAGCCCTCCTTCTGCAGCATCCTGTCTTACCCACAAAGAAAGGTCATGCAGGATGCTGAAGCCCACAAAACTTTCCCTTGTGTTTTTCCAAGAACATTTGTGAAGGCTTCTATATCATCCAAATTCCTTCTAGGCCCTGGCAATGTTTCTATTTTTCATTTTAGCCACAAGGTTTCCCTCAATGATTAACACCACTGATTATTATCTATTTGGACCGTTTTTACAATTTTTCTATTGTCTTGTCTGTTTTTTTCCTTATGATTGTGAAAATTTAAAAAGTACACCTGGATAAGAATATATATATATAATACCTGTCTGGTTCTGTGAAGTCTTTAATTTAGTACAGTAAGAGTCTTGTCTGGGTCTTGCTTTAATTAGTATTTGTTAAAACGATTTATTTGTTTTATGTATGTGAGAGTGTTTTGCTTGTATATGTGCACCATATGCGTACCTGGTGTATGCAGAAGCCAGAAAAGTGTATTGGGACCCCTGGATTTGGATTCAGGGATGGTAGTGATCTGCCTGTGGGTGCTGGGAACTGACCCTAAGTCCTCTGCAAGAGCTACAAGTGCTGATAATGCTTAGCCACCTGTAGACTCATGCTTTAATTTGTTAAGAGGCAAGAGACTAAGTAATCCAGGCTGACTGACCCCATGATCCTCCTGCCACAGTCTTCCAAGTAGATTGGGTTATGTCCCAGTGTCATTGAGCCTAGCAAAGAAGTTCTTGTTATTTACTAGTTGTAATTTCTAGTTGTCACTTGGCTCACCATTTAGCCCAGGCTGGCCTTGAGCTCATGGTCATCCTGCTTCACTCTCCTGAATTCTGTGGTTAAAGATGTGTGTTACCATACCTGGATAACAAGATGAACAAAAATTCTTAGTTTTAATGTTTGGTCCTGTGTTTTTTAAGTCAAACTAAAAATACAAAGACCAGTGGCTACAATTTCATATTGTTTTATTCCCTGAACAGTCCTTAAAAAATGTCACATAATGGGCAGGAGAGATGGCTCAGAGGTTAATAGCACTGGCACTGGCATCTTTTGCAGAGGACCAGGGATAAATTTACAGCATCCACATCAAAGTGGGTTACAACATCATTAACTCTAATTACAGGGAATCTGACACTCCATTATGGCCTCATCAAGCACCAGAGTAGATACTGTTAGCACCCAGACACACCATGTTCCCTGGGGGGAGCTGACAGAATGCATTACCCTGTGACATGACAAGCAGTGTCCTGGTTCTGGACACACCTACAAAAGGTCCCTTTAAGAGAGAAGCTCCACTTACTTCCTCTCTTTCCTGCTGTCCCTCTGAAGAGGCAAACAGTTCTCTGTTTCTCTTCTCTCTCTCTGCTTTCTGCTTCTTCGTCTCCACTCTCTGCCTTCCATTCCCACGGTAAACTTCCCACTTACGTTCTGCCTGCATGGCTTTTACATCTCACCTACTATGGGATCTCATAAGGTCCCCCTTATGCCACATATTAACATGTCTCAGGTCCCCCAAGGATGGTCAATGCCCCCCTCAGGTCGGATGGAAGCAGTCTTGAATACTCTATGCCCTTATTCCCCTAACCTGCCATGCCTGACTGCTCACTTTTCAATACATAAAGCAGTGGGGGAGGGAATATTAACATCCAGGCACAGCTTGGCCCTGCCCCTTGGAGACCAAGCACAGTGCATCTCCCTTCCACCCATGGGAAGCAGTATACTGGCTCTATGCATGCACAGGAGCTCCCTAAAAGAGACTGGCTCTGCCTATTCCCTCTGTCTTACCTGCTGTTCCTCTGAAGAAGCAGACAAGTCTTTGCTACCCCACCCTTTAACTCTCACATCTCTTCCTTCCCCTTCCTCACTCTCTTCCCTTCTCCCAATAAACTTCTTACATAAATTCTGCCTTTTGTCCTATGTGTATCTCACACGCCATGGGATCTGCTAAGGTTCCCCCTCCCACTGCATATAACAACACATACATACAACTGAATGAAAAATGAAATAAACGGAGGACATGGCTATTAAAGTATGGGGAAAATTTTATTGTAGATATAATGGAGAAATCAGGCAGACGGAAGGCTCCAGGTTGCACACACTGGCAGATTAAACCAGACCACAATAAGAGAGAGGGAGAGAGAGCAAGTGAGGAACTTTCAACCAAGGCTTCCCAGGCCAATAGACCAAGAGACTGGCACAGCCAAAAATGGTTGAGTTATATAAGGATCAAGCTGCAGGAAGGGAAGCAGAAGTCCAGCCCCTGGGAGGGTGAGGTTTAGGGTGGGGTGGGGGTGAGAAGTGCTGGCTTTGTGACCTAATATTCTAGGCTTTTGTGATGATAAGGGGGTGATGTAGTCTCTTTTATAACTACTACCTGCTGACATTGGGTCATTAATGTCAGGGCCCAGGAAGGCTGGAATAATGGTCAAAGGATGGGAAAACAATAGAGGGTAGGCCATTTGGCTCCGTGTGTGGGTCCTGCAGGACTACCTGAGGCTAAGGAAGTGCATGTTTGCCTTGGAGCAGTCTGTGTTGCAGAGCTTCAGGATAGTCAGAAATCCAGTGAGATGCACCTATGGATGACACATTTGGAGCAGTTTGCTCTCTTCAATTGGTTGGAACTCTGTTGGGACAGATACACACTTATCTTGGGTGTATATTTCAAAGGTCCAGGACCATGGTCTGGTAGCTGAGGGCAGGAAGTCTCGAGATCAGGAGGAAATAAAACAAACACTCTCCAAAAAAGTCACACATAATATAACTTCTCCTACTCAAGTCACATTTTCCCAGTTTAAGAACTGGAGATGAGGCTTCTGGAAATTTTTCCTTTCCAGTGATGAACTAAAGTCATAGAAGAAAATGGCATATCTTTACAAGACTAGACCCTGTCACAAAGGAAGGAGGGTAGCTTATGTGGGAGTACCCAATGATAACTTGTTCTTAGCACTACAAGGAAAAGAGTTGTCCTTCTCTCTTGTTTCAATTCTGAGTATCTCATATCTTACCTCCTGGGATTTCAGTTTCTGTAGCAGGGCTGAAGCCACATGCTTCCATTGCTAGCTGTGTGTTTGTTCCCATTCTCATTAGCACTGCAGAAATAAGAGCCAATTGGCCTAAATCAGCTCTTTAAGGAGTGGGGGTGGCAGTACAAAATCTCAGGGTGTGGCCATCAGCCTTGATAGCTGATTTAATGTGGCCACTTGGCACGTTTAAAATTTATTTTCGTATTTATTTATTAATTGACCTAAAACTCCCATGCTAATGTGTGACTAGTGGGCTTTTGCGGCTGTAGAAGCCCCTCTACCTGCTCTGCTGTAGAAGCCCAAGAAACTGGGGAGGGTGCTGAGGTTAATAACACTGATATTAAGTAGGCTTTTCATTATATATCTTACTTTTCTCCAGGGGCTAGCTTATATACTCGAGCACCAGATGGTGGAGGGGGGAAGCAAAAGGGGGCCATTATTTATCTCAGGTTCCAAGGACTGGCTAGGGTGCTTTCAGGGCTGTGGGAGCCAAAAGAGCATTAGCATTTTGCATTTGAAAGCATCTCTCCTCTTATAGAGGGTTATAGTTATTCTCTCTGAGGGCAGCAGCAGGGGGAATGAGTTCTTAGTTTAGGTCTTAATCCTACAGGGTTTGGGGGAAAGCAATGGCAGCAGCACTAGAAACTTGGCTTCAAATCCCTGTTTCCATCTTGCCTGCTGAATGCAAGTCCCTGAGATTCCTATGCAAACTTGGATGTTGGTAACTCTTAAGATCAAAGGGGTCCCTGGAAAGTACTCAGTGCCAGCCCACTTCCTACAAATTGAAGTCCAACAACCAACTCTGTATTTGCTTACCTGAGGGCATCCTCTTGGACACCAGAATATCTCTGTCCAATTGTGGGGACAGGGAGCCAGCAACTTCTAGGTCAACCACCAGTTGACCCTAGAGGATATACTGCCTCTTCCCTTCTTTTGAGATGTGGTGCGATATTTGTACAGTGTTTAAAAGATGTATTGGTGTGATTGGTGTAATAACATCCTGGACATCCAGTAGTTTGGCATAAGGTATACTCAGGACTCCCAGAGACAGTCAGGACTCTAGGAAGAAGATGGGCAGAGTGGCCTGCTACATACACAGAGGACACAGAAGAGCAATATGGAAGAGAGATAACACCATGTAATAGAACATGGATTACTATAAATGTTAATAGAACATAGATGTATGTAAATGGCTTAATTTATGTTCTAAGAGCTCTGAACTGAGCCTTAGCTGTAGGCTAAGCTTTCATAATTAATAAGAAGTCTCTGTGTCATTATTTGGGGGGCTGGCTGGGGTGACAGATGGTCACTTGGAGTGATCAGTGCTGTGGGTATATCATGCAACTTCCCAGACTACTTCCTGGGAATCCAGTTTGCCTGGCCTGCAGTAACCAGCTTGACACCACCCTTTCCTGTTTCCCTCCCCTCATTTAATTGGTATGATAACACAGTATCACCAAAGCAACTTAAAGGGGAAAGGTTTTGTATGTCTTATACTTCCAGGACACATTCAAGGGGGTCAGTACAGGAACTCTAGCAGGGGCTTGAAGGAGAAACAATGGGAGAATGTTGCTTGTTGTATCACTTACAGGATCACCATTCCTTATCTAGCTTTCCCATACAATAAAGGGCCACCTACTTATGGATGGTGATGCCCACAGTAATCTGGGTCCTCCTGCCTTAATTAGTAGTCAAGACAATTCCCCCACGGATATGACCAGGCCAAAGTGGTCTAGGCAATTTCTCTATTGGAGCTTTCTTTCAGATGCCTCAAGTGTGTGTCAAATTGACAATTAAAACTAACTAGGATCATTCCTGATGCTGTTGTCTGGAAATATTGAAAAGGGCAAACCTGACTCTGCCCATCCCCCACCTAGCCTGCCTTTCCCTCACCCTTTGTCCTGCTGGGCCTACTGCTTTGGGTGACAATAGGGCAAGAGTGCAGGTCCAACAGCCCCTCCACCTCCATGGAACTTTCTGAGCACACTGGGCCCACCTATCCATGTGGGGACACTTTGAGGCTGCACTGGCATGATCTTTGGACTCTAAGGCCTGCCCTCTGCTCGAGGTGAGTCTAGGACCAGTTCAAGTCCAATCCCCCACCACCACATCCATCCCTGGGAACTCACTGGGTTAGCTCTGCATCTCACTCCCCCATATATCCTGGCTCTGGATAGTACAGTCCTGGTACTCTGCACCATACACTCACCCAGATACTGCCTTCCCCTCACCCTTTGTCCTACTGGGCCCACTGTTTCAGGTGAGTATTGGGCCACAGTGTGGGTTCAGCAAACCCTCCAACTCCATAGAACTTCCTGGGACTGCTTTGAGCACACTGGACCCACCTATCCATGCCTGGCCACCTTGATGCCACATTCACCTGATCTTTGGACACCAAGGCCTGCCCTGTGCTAGAGGAGAGAACTTCAAGAGAGCTTGGATCATCCAGAGTTGCAGATATCAAACTCCTGACCCACGTACACCCACGGAGAGATCAGGGGAGAGAGAGAGAGACAGAGAGAGACAGAGACAGAGACAGAGAGAGCATAAAAGTTTGAAAGAAAACTGAAGCTAAAGAAAGGTCTAGAGACCTCCAAGTGTGCTGCCAACTAACAATTTGAGCAACTGTGGAAAGGCTAAAATAAATGCCTTTCCTGGATACTGAGATCACCTACTAACTTGTCCATGGAGCCCTCATCTAATACCTGTTTGGAAACAGAAGCTAACACCCATAACTAAACACTGAGTCTAACTAGAATCCAGATGCAGTCAGACCTCTCTGGACCAGGTATGGAAACACACAGAGACAGCTGACCTGAACAAGGAGGAGCTGTCGGGCCCCCAGACTGATAGCTGGGAATCGAGCATGGGACTTACTCAGGCCCCTATGAAAATGGTTCTCAGCCAGAAGGACTGAGCAGTCTAAGGGACCTCAGACAGTGGAACCAGGATGTATCCCTGGTGCACAAAAGGACCTTGTGAACACATCCCCCATGGAGGGATACTGCCTTAACCTAGAGACAGGAGAGAAGTCCTAGTCCCTACATTAAATTACTTGACAGATCTACATGACCCCACCTGGATGTCATTGCCCTACATGTGAAATTGGGCTGGGGGGGATGGGAGGGGAGGGTGATCAGGGTGCATGTGTGGAGGCAGAGAGTATAAAAGTGAGTGAGTGAGGGAGGAAGAGGGAACTGCAATTGACATGTAAAATAATAAATTAAATAAAGAAATTAAATAAAAAAAGAAAAGAAAAACTCAATATGTCAAATAAGAAAAGAAAAAAAGTCAGTAAAACACTGGGACTCAGCCTCTACATGAAAGTCAGCAGCTAGTATGAAGGAATGCCACTCCCCAAAGGGGAGCACAGGCAAAAAATTGCAGAGAGAGCAAAAGAAGTGGAATCTTGGGAGGTGGAATGGTGTTTCAATAGGTAGGAGCACTTGTTCTTGCACAGACCTGTGTTCAGCTTCCTCAATCCACTTGGAAGCTCCCAACCATCCTTACCTCCAGACCCAAGGGATCTGACACCCTCTTCTGACCTCTGTGGGCACAAGACATCCTCCTGGTGTCCATATATCCCTGGAAAATGCTCATACACATAAAGATAAATAAGTCTAAAAGATTAGAAAAGTGGAATTGAGCAGGGTGTAGACAAACCACTATGTCAGCCAGCCCTGGACTGCTCTGACTTCTCAACTCGCTGTGTGTATAATAAATTAGTTCTTTCTTACCCACTGTGCAGTTCAAATTGGCCTCAACTCATGATCCCCCACCTCTGTCTCCCTGTGGGATTATAAACGTGTGGCACCACACCTGACTGCAAGTTTCCTCTTACCAGTTCAAATTTGAATTTCTGATACTTGTGACTGAAAACTTCTGAACAGATGAAAGGTTGTGATCATGTTTTCCCTCAATCAACCATCAGAAGTATTGTTGTCCTGACTTTACTGAGGAGAAGCCACACCCAAGTGTAAAGCCTCAACCAGGACAGCACATCCCTCTTCCTGTTCAGAAAGTTAAGGAGACTGAAGAATGGATAACCCAATGCAAGTACAAAAAACAAACTCAAAATTGACCTGTGCTTTAAAAACAACAGTACAGGCATTCATCATGTAAGTGAAAAGAATAGAAGCAGCCATAATTCTAAGAAATTGTGAATGGAAAAGTTATGAATCTGCCTTTCCCTGTCTTAATAACACTTTCCTTTTATTTTACACTTTTGCTTTGCTTATTAAAACAGGCTCTGTCTCTATATCCTAGTGTTGTCTATAATTCATGATCTCCTTGCTTCAGTCTCTCTAGGGCTGGGATCACATGTGTGCATGGTCAGGAGCAGTCTTTGTGGGGCTGCAATCTGAGCCAGCCAAGCTGCCCCAAGTCCATACCTGAGTGAGGGAGTGTGGACAAGGGAAAGGCTACCTAGAGACAATAAAGAAAAGACAGAGAGACAGAATAAAGGTCAGGATGACAGATCAGGCAATAATGAAATGCCAAAAGTTTATTTTTCACTACTCTTATATACCTTAACCAAAAAGGGGAACACAGTATCATGTATATGGAACAAACAGACTTTTCTTCCTCCCTTATTCTAAGGGTTCAGTAACCACACCTTTGCTCCAAAATTCTTGTTCCTTAGCCTTGAGGTCAGGAGTAGCCACACCTCAGATTCAGATCTGATGTTATTTAGACTAAGACAGAAAACATTCTACTGTAGCCACACCTTTGACCTTTAGGTCTTAAGGCTTGCTGAGGACAGCTTTCAACTCTCTGTTCTTGTGCCAAGATGGGCACAAGTGCACCCCACAGTGCACCCCATGTCCAGCCAAACTCCATTTTATTCACTGTCAGGTATGTTCTCACTTGGAATTTCTCTCCGTCTGCCTTTCTTTCTTTCTCACTCTCTGTTTTTTTTTTTTTTTTTTTTTTTTTTTTTTTCCCGAGACAGGGTGCGTCTGTGTAGCCCTGGCTGTCCTTGAACTGAGACAGCCACCTGCCTCTGCTTTCCAAGCTCTGGTATACTTCCTGCCTGTCAAGCAGTTGACTTACAATGACACACAGATTCACACACTCATGTGTGTTTGTACCATTTATTTTAGTCTCATTAACCTTTCTAAGCCATTAGGAATAAAGTAATTTCCCTTTTATGAACATCATAATATTGACTTTGCGTCATGCCAAAAGGACACAGCAGGGGAATTAATCATCACATCCTAAGCTTAATCTTCACAGTGTTCTCTCTCCCCTCTAATAGCGCTCCAGTGCTTGCTTCCCCTTCCTGGCATATCTCTTATCTGCTCAAGTACCAACGCCTTAGGTATGTGACCCTGCTCCTAGGAAGCTTCTTATATGAGGAATGGGGAACAGCCAGGCAGTGGTGGGGAGCAGTAGTTATCCATGCAGCAGTGGCCAAGAGAAACTAAAGGCCTTGGATGCACCTCTTCTAGTTCTCCTTAGTGGCACTAGTTTCTCTGGGGAGAAAACACACTCATCCTGACATCTATTCTAGTCTAGAGACTGAGTCCAGCAGATTCACACTCTGTCTCGATTGATTTTTTGTACTCTGAGTCAATTCCCTGGAAGTTGTCTTGTGACTCTGTTGTGACAGGTATCCCTGATTCAGCTTCATTGTTCAACCCTCTTTTCTTTCATCTGTTCCAATTTCCTGTCTCTCATCTAGGCTTCCTGAGGTCTCCTATGAAGTCTTCTTCAGGCCTCACTCACTCCTTCCCTTTCTTTGTTGTGTTAAGCAGCTTTTAGCCACCAGGACTCTTTGTTGTTTAAATGTCTGCTGGAAAAACCTTTGTGCAAAGGAAACAACATAGGCACAGTGCACACACAGACTTGCCCCAGGGAAATCGATGTGTAGCAATCACACTGCCAATTTGGCACCTTCCATGACATCATGGAGCAGCTTTGTCCTCTGGTGGATATGTGCCTTGGGTTTAGCTCCATGGCTAAGGGAGGGGCAGTGAAGTGGCATCCACTGTGGAGGGTGCAGTCTGTTTCTCATGCTCATTACAGTTGCTGTCTCCCCATGGCTGCAACAGTTCCCTTGCTTCTCAGGATAAAGGAATATAGGAGGCAAGCTGTCATGGAGAAGACTCTGGGAAGAGTGCAGACTAAGAAGGCCTAAAGGCACCTGAAATGTTGGAGGTCGCACATATTTTCCTTTCCTCCCCTTCGTTTTCTCCTACTTCTTTCTCCATTTGCTGCCCCCCCCAACTTCCCCTGAGCTCTGAGGGACTTGTCCCTTCCCAGTTCTGTGAGGGACTTTATATGAATCTCTTAGAATACACCTTGTATCCTAGATCCTCTGGTGGTGTGAATTATAGGCTGGTGATCATTTGATCTAGGTCTAAAATCCATATATGAGTGAGTAAATACTGTGTTCCTCTTTTTGTGACTGGGTTACCTCATTCAGGATGGTTTCTTCAAGTGCCATCCACTTGCCTGCGAATTTCAAGATAACATTATTTTTTTCTGCAGAGTAGTATTCCTTTGTGTAGATGTGCCACATCTTCATTAACCATTCTTCAATTGAGGGGCATCTAGGTTGCTTCCAGGTTCTTGCTATTACAAATAGTGCTGCTATGAACATAGTTGAACAGATGTCTTTGTTGCATGGATGTGATTCCTTTGGGTATATGCCTAAGAGGGTGATTGCCTGGTCCTGTGGTAAACTCATTCCCATTATCCTGAGGAACCGCCATACTGATCTGCAAAATGGCTGTATGAGTTTGCCCTCCCACCAGCAGTGGAGGAGTGTTCCACTTTCTCCACATCCTCTCCAACTTAAGTCATCATTGGTGTTTCTAATTTTAGCCATTCTGGCAGGGGTAAGATGGTATCTCAAAGTTGTTTTGATTTGCATTTCCCTGATAGCTAAGGATGTGGAGCACTTTCTTAAGTGTCTTTCAGCCTTTTGGATTTCCTCTATTGAGAATTCTTTCTTCAGTTCTGTACCCCATTTTTTAATAGGGTTATTTGGTGTTTTGTTGACTAGTTTATTGAGTTCTTTGTATATTTTAGAGATCAGCCCTTTGTTGGATATAGGCTTTTTGAAAATCTTTTCCCAGTCTGTGGGATGCCGTTTGGTATCGTCCACTATGTCCTTTGCCTTAGAGAAGCTTCTAAGTTTGAAGAGGTCCCATTTATTAATTGTTGCTCTCTGTGTCTGTGCCCCTGGAGTTATGTTCAGGAAGCGAGCATTCTCCTATACCACTTTGTTCAAAGGTACCTCCTACTTTCTCTTCTAAGAGGATCAATGTGGCTGGATTGATGTTGAGGTCTTTGATCCATTTGGACTTGAGTTTTGTGCATGGCGACAGACATAGGTCTATCTGCAGTCTTCTACACACCCTCATCCAATTGTGCCAGCACCATTTGTTGAAGATGCTGTCCTCGCCCCATTGTATAATTTTAGCTGTTTTGTCGATAATCAGGTGTTCATAGGTGCATGGGTTAATATCAGGATTTTCAGTTCAATTACATTGGTCTACCTGTCTATTTTTATGCCAATAACAGGCTCTTTTCAGAACTATAGCTCTGTAATAGAGCTTAAAGTCAGGAATGGTTATGCCTCCTGAAGTTCTTTTATTGAATAGGGTTGTTTTGGTTATCCTGGGTCTTTTGTTTTTCCATATAAAGTTGATTATTATCCTTTCAAGGTCGGTGAAGAATTGTGGTGGGATTTTAATGGGGACTGCATTGAATCTGTAGATTGCTTTTGGTAAGATTGCCATTTTTATTATGTTAATCCTACCTAACCAAGAGCATGGGAGATCTTTCCATTTTCTGGTATCTTCTTTAATTTCTTTCTTTAGAGTCACAAAGTTCTTGTTATATAGGTCTTTTACTTGTTTGGTAAGCATTACACCAAGATACTTTATGTTGCTTGTGGCTATTGTAAATGGTGATGTTTCTCTGATTTCTTTCTCTGTCTCTTTGTCGTCTGAAAAAAGTAGGGCTACTGATTTTTTTGAGTTTATCTTGTATCTTGCTAATTTGCTGAAGGTGTTTATCAGCGGTAGGAGTTCCCTGGTAGAGTTTATTGGGTCGCTTATGTAAACTATCATATCATCTGCAAATAGAGACAGTTTGACTTCTTCCTTTCCAATTTTGATCCCCTTGATCTCCTTTTGTTGTCTTATAGCATTAGCTAGAATTTCTAGTATGATATTGAAGAGATATGGAGAGAGAGGACAGCCTTGTCTTGTTCCTGATTTTAGAGGAATTGGCTTAAGTTTCTCTCCATTCAGTTTGATGTTGGCAGTCGGTTTGCTGTATATTGCTCTTATTATGTTTAGGTGTGTTCCTGTTATCCCTGACCTCTACAATACCTTTATCATGAAAGGGTGTTGAATTTTGTCGAAGGCTTTTTCCACATCTGGGGAGATAATCATATGGTTTTTCTTTTTCTGTTTGTTTATGTAGTGGATCACGTTGATAGATTTATTATATTTTATAAAAAGGTACTTGCCCATCAATGTTGATGGCATCACTGTGTGCAGAACATTAGTGAACCAAGCATGGTGTCCAAAAGCATTGCCACAGATGAAGCTCAGTGATGTACTGAGAATGTGACGTCTTTTCAGCCTTATATAAAAAGTAGTTCTGTTGTTTGTAGTATGCAGATCCAAATGGGGCTCGATGAGGTGGCTCGGCAGATGAGGACACTTGTTCTTCTTACAGTTCCCAGGATGAATACAGAGTATCTCATGTTGACTTTCAAACTCAGTGACTCAGTGAAATCCAGATTCCAGAGATCTGGTGCCCTCTTCTGTCTTTCTTGGGCACTCCATACAGGAAATCATGGGGATGACACACACACATAAAATAAATTAAAACATGAAATGGATGATTTCAAACTGGCTACAACTTGAGATAAACATAGGAATCAACTTAAAACCAGTTCAAAAAGATAGTCACCCATGGGTATGTTCACTTCACAATGAGTGCTTCTCTGTGTACACCTGAAGTCCTATATTTCATGCATTTGCAGGAATTGCTTTGTCCCAGACTAGTAATGACTATATGGCAGGGGTGCCAGGTTCAGAGTCGTTAAGAATTGGGAAGGAAGCAGGAATGTGATCACTATATATTATAACCTCTGAGAAGCAAATATGTCTAGTAAGTAGTATAATGAAAATAAAAGACAAGGAGAACAATACTATCAACACTGCAGTTTTTGGCTAATTGCTTTGATATTAAGTAGTCACATAGCCATAATATGGATCAACTTCCATATCCTTATCCTTCTCCCTGAGAATGAAAATGTGCAGTTAGAGAGGTGCACTTGGCAGCATTCTGTCGCTCCTGTGAGGCCCCACTTCTTCATGGCCTCCCTCTCTGAACTCTGGCAGCTGTGGTGGGCTGAGGGGGAGTGGCCGTGGAATATCACTTTCCTTTATGGAATTGGATGGCAGCTGAAGTCTAGCAGCAGATATTGCATTTGAGGTTTGGGAGGTGATGGGGCCTTGTTTCTGGCAGCAGAAACAAGTCCCTTGGGAGTAAAGTAAGAGATGATGCTTGTCAAGGCCTATTGCAAAAATGGATGTGGTTGGTTAATTTAGGTGGTGTGGCACTGGTGGCAGTCAGAACAGCTGTCTTGTCAGAGGCCATCAAAGACATGCTGGCAGGAGCTGGTTGGAATATTTTGAGTGTGGTAGACTGCGTTGACTGGGAATGTGGCCTCAAAGGGTAAGCTTCAGTGGGAATGCTAGAAACCCAGGTGTGATGCTTTTGGGAAATAGCTCTGGCTTGAGGTTTGTCCATTTTTGGAAAGCCAGAGGTACTTACTTGGCCTTCCCAAAAAGGGGCAGCTCATCCATGGATGGAGATGGACACTCACTGTGAGCACTGCTCTCTGCTGTGTAAGCATTTCCCCGGGTTTGACCACACCTTTGGCCATCAAGTGTCCCATCCAGCAGTGATGTGATGGCAGGTCCTGTCCTGGAATCTTTGTTGCTGCTGAAGTTTATCATAGCCTGGGTGGAGTACATGCCCATTTTCTTCTCACTCATTCTTATCATGGGTAAATAACCTACACTGCCTCCAGCATGCCGGGATGAGTTTGAGGCTTTTTAAATCTGTCCTGGCTGGGCCCAAGTGAATGTCTCTTCCCAATTAGGGCATAATTTGTGTTAATTATATATATATATATATATATATATATATATATATATATATATTTAAAGTTTCTGTCTTCTGATATTGTCTAGTGGTGAGAATGGGGTGATGAAGTCTCCAACTATGAGTGTGTGAGTTTATTATGATGTGATCATTGAGTTTTGTAGTGTTTCTTTTTCGAATGCAGGTACTTTTATTTGGGTCATACATACATATTGACAATTGAGACTTTGTACTCCTGGATTTCTCCTGTGATGAATATGAAATGAAGCAACTTTTTGAAGTGACCAAGGCCATGTTTCCTTCTTGCTTTTCACTTTGCTACTCAACTCCCCTGCCAGAGTGTAGTGGGAAATGTTGATACATTCATGGAAGATAATTTAAGAATTCTCTGAATTAAGCAGGGTCTTGGTGGCACACTCCATTAATCCTAGCACTCCAGAGAAAAATTCCGGCAGATCTTTGTGAGTTCAAGTCCAACCTGGTCTACAAATCAAATTCCAGGATAGGCTTCAAAGAACTACAAAGAAACCCTGTCTAAAACATCAAAGAAACAAAAAAAATATCTTAGACTGACTCTGCAACTATAAGCAAGCACCCAATCACCTCCTTCCTGGCAAAACAGATGTTTTGGTCATGGTAGCTTTTACAACAGTAAAACAGTAATTAAGACACTCACCAAGTATATCATCTGTGCATAGAAATATGTTAATGTTATCCTTTTGTGGTGATATCTTGTTTACACAAATAAAGTCTGTTTGGGAGTCAGATATAGATGCAAATGCTGAGAGATCACAGAGAAGGAGCAAGCCACAGCTCATCTTATCTTCTAAGCATCTCAGGAGGAACAAAACAATTTCCTGTTTTTCCCTGCTTATACCCTGTTTCTGCCTAGCTACATCACTTCCTGCCTTTCTGGGCAGTACTGCAGACCAGTATTGTTAACTAGTGGCAAAGTCCATTCTCAGAACCCCAGAAAGACTTTGTTTGTGTAAGAAAGATATCACCACATCAGTTAAAATGAGAAAGTCCTTTGTCAATGATTAATGAATGTATTAATGACCACTGGTAACAAACTTGTGACACTGTTCCTGAATTAAGTATCTCAATAAAAGAAACTGTCAAGTCTAGGTTGTATGTTTTCAGCTGCCCAGATTGCAGCCATGTAAGGATGCTGTAATCTTCCTGCAAGTGTTCCCTCTGTCCCTTTAACACATGGCTTCTGGGATACCCATTGGCTTTCACCAGCTTAATGACATCACCCTCCCTCAGCCAATCAGCAGTAGATAGTGTTTTGAGGTTACCTTGGAAATAACTGACCAAACATTCCTCACTGCTGAGCATCCTTGATCGTGCCCAGACGTGGACTTTTTACTGAGAAACCCAACAACCAGAGTACTCATCCCTTTATCCAGATCCTACATCTTTTAGAAACCAACAACCTGTTCTTTCATCCCTTCATCCATATCTACTCCTTTTCTTTGTTGTTCCTGACTTGAAGATGTCAGGTAGGAAAAAAAAAAAATTAATGGTTTCAATTTTTTTTTAATGGATAGCTCCATAAACTGGGAAGCATCAAACAATGTGGGATTAAGGGGAAATTGGTGAACATCAGGATGATGACATAAATGTAGTCTTGGATATGACATTTCCTAGGGGTGTATTGGACAGAGAATTTCTCCATCCTGTCACTAAATGTATCTTTACTTTCCTTGGTGAGATAGCAGGCTGGAAGAGCTCTCTGAGGTATTGTGTCTTAAGAGTATGAAAGAAGGAAACCAGACTATTCCTGGGACTGTTTCAGCTGAAGCACAGAGAGAGCTGGGTATGTGGACAGGTCAAGTAAGGGCTATGATTCTTCCCTGCACTAATTTTGTCTCATGAGAATTACCATGTTAATACTGTGGAACAGTGATGTTGGCATATCAGTGGAAATGTCTGCAATATCTTCCACACCTCCATGAGCAGGGTTGCCAGGCCGTCCAGGCTGGTTAGGCAGCTATGTCTTACTCATGGACCAGAAGGCAAGTTTCTTGGACCTTGGCTTTTACAGTTAGGCCTGTTACTTCATGGGACAGACTGGTCTGTGTTTCATGTCTAGAGCACAGAAGCAATAGTGTTTCCTGTTTTGACTCTTAAAACAAACTCTTGAAAATTAGTGTCAGTTCCAGGACTGTTTTTTTTGGTGTGTTCCCTGAGCACTTGGGAGCTGAGGTACCTGAGCCACCACTAGCAAAGCGCTGTCCAGTTTTAATGGAACCTTTCTTCATGTTAAAATTCTTTTTAATTTCTCAAATTGAAAGACCCCCACTATGCATATTGCTGTTTGAACTGTTCTTGCCAACTAGCCAAGGTCAAGTTATGGGAAAAATACTGGAGGGAACCAGTTGCTAATCTCATCCAATGTCAACCAGATATCTGTGGTCTGCAGCTTGGACCAAAGCAAGGTCAGCAGGATGATATCTGGGAACAGAAGGTTCTGGGAGCATTCTATGGAGACCACCAGAGTGCTGAGATAGTCATAACTGAATTCTTTGTATTTTTTTTTTTTTTTTTTTTTTTTTTTTTTTTTGTGCCCAACCTGAATAAGCAACTCTGTGCTTGGATAACCCAAATTGCCTTAATTGAATGGACCAATGAAATCCCTGTAACCATGCTTCTGCTTCTGTAAGCCTGCTTCTTGCCACCCCAACCCTATATAAACTGCCTGAGTTTTAACCTGAAATTCCCCTGAAATACTGAAGCATCCACAGGTACCTGTGTAAGCAATAAACAGCCTCTTGTGCTTGCATCCAGTGGTCTGGTCTCGCCTATTTGGGACAAGGACCTTACCCCAATGGGCTCCGAACTCTTGGGGTCTTTCAAAATGATAATATTTTTGTTGATGATGTTGGAATTGTTTTTTGCAAACCATCAAATCACATTAGCTTACATCTCCTCCCATATTTTCCCTCCAAACTTTTTGACCATCCCAAAGAAAAATTGAAAAAGTCTACAGCAAGTCTTTCCTTGGTTAACCCAAATTGCCTTAATTGAATGGACCAATGAAATCCCTGTAACCATGCTTCTGCTTCTGTAAGCCTGCTTCTTGCCACCCCAACCCTATATAAACTGCCTGAGTTTTATCCTCAGCATAGGGACCGTATATTCCCTGGAACATGGTCAAAGTCTCACTGACCCACACCTTAAAGATATCTGGTTCTTCTCCACCGCCAACACTCACCCTTTCTGCTTGAGCCATTAAGTGTGTAGAGTAACACTTCAGCATCTTTATCACAATTTAAGGACTCTCTTCAGTCCTTTTGGATTACACTGTTTCTTTTTAATGTGAGGGAAGATAAAAGTCTCATGTAATCATTTCTCATTCTTAATTATGAGTCTGTCATCATAGATACCAATGCAGAGGAAGCTTCCTAGGCCATAACAGCCAATGACACCACAGATCATTGACTTCCACATGGCTTCAGGAGGCAGTATAGATTATAGAGACCCATCTGGCATGGAGCTACAGCACAGTCTATGGAGGCCTTTTTAGGAGGGTCAATTCAGATAAAGGACCACTCTCCATCTCCATTAGTGTGAGCTTCTGCAGCTCTGTTTCACTTCTACTTGGCCTGTTCATGGAGATCTGCTCTGTCATCGCCAGCATCGTCTTCTTCTTTTCAGTCTCACGAGAATGCTTTTAAAAGGCATCTGCCCATAAGACCTGATATTTTAAATGTTTCAGAGTTCTTTTGTTCTCTCAATATCCTCTGCTCTCTCATCTCCCCTCAGTGTCTCCCTGGGTCTCTAAGCCTCCTGGAGCTGCTCTGTGGTTGTGCAGATGCCAGCAGCCACTGACATCTCAAATTGATATTTACTGAATAAATTCTTGAAAAAATTTTGGATGTAATCAGTTGCATTTGAAGTTAGGTCATATCTACAAACTCATCAGCTATATAATAGGATTAAAAGCCTTCAACTCTATGACCATAGTGGTCATTAAATTAGCAGTGCATAAATGAACAAAAACTAACATTAGTTTCTGGAGAAGCAGAGGATTTGTTTTCCTAAGTTCTTTTATTCTTGCTTATAGGCAAATTTTTAAAATCCTGTCTCAGACACCAACAGAGCTCACCGGGACTTTTCACTCCTATGGCCCCAAATGGGGTAAGTCTCATTCCTTTTGAAAACAATGTTCTTTGACATGCAATCATATATAGAAATTTAAAGAAATGGAATCATTTTTTAAATTAGTTGTTATTTAACTTAAAATGTATCTTATTTTACATACTAATGCCAGGTGCCTCTCCCTCCCTTCTATCCATTCCCCTACCTCCCCCTTTAGTAGCAAAGTAAGGAGATCCAAAACTGGGTAGTTCACTAAATTTATTGAGCTGTATTGCTGCATGTGGTGTTTTATTTACTATAATTTCTTTAGTAAGAGCTTTTTCACACACTTACTCTCTCTCTCTGTCTCTATTTCTATCTCTCTCACACACACACACACTGTGTATGTGTGAATGTCAGACCGGAGACATACAGAATGGTAGGACAGTAGGAGGTGGCTTCTGATGTTCCTCTATCTTGTCTTTTCTGTTTTAGAACAAGAGCACCATGCAAAAATACCAAGAAATATCTCTTCTGCCTAAAGAGCGGTTCAGATTTTTAATTTCCATAGGAATGAATGTGGAAGTCAGCGACAAAGTACCCATGGAAATGTATATCAAAATGAGTGATGACCTCCTAGAGATGGCGGCAGATCTACAAACAAAAGAACTTAAAGAGGAAGCATTTGTGTTATACCACAAATTTTTAACGTGAGAACCTGCACTTTCTATCTCCTTTCCTGTGACAGATCCCTTACTAATCCTGTCTTCATCTTCATGTTTCTCCCCTCTGCTGACATTATAGAACTTGAGAAAGACATCTTTCAGTCAGATTTATGGCCGCTCACACAAATGTTTTTCCTTGCTATTCAAAGACACGAGAACCACAAATAAGGGAAATCATGATAGTTCATGAGCATGTTTCCACATGACCTTCATTTTAGAGGAAAGTTTGCAGTTTAAGTGGTTGTGTCTGCATTGGTGAGTGTGTCAACTGCTGTATCTCTGGCCAGGAATTCAGTCACAGACTTATTCCTATGTATGGCAGAGCCCAGATTGCTCTTCTCTTAATCCTGTAGCATATTGTTTAGTTAAGAAAGAAGTTAGCATTTCCTGAACCTAAATAGGAACCAGAGAACTATGTACTACCTGGGGTCAAAGTGGCTTAGCATACTTTCTGTGTTTTTGATCATACGTGGATAGGCAGAATAAATGCAAGATGGCAGAGCTATCACCAGATATTTACACGTATGCTAAGTGACATGAATGCTTTGTGTTTGAGGAAGGGAAAGATGGCAAAGGTCTCACCAGTCCTGCCTAGCCCTGTGTTTGGTGAAAGAGAACCTGAGGACATAAATGCAGGTGACTGTAAGGAGCCCAGGCTCTTGGGAAGACCTCTGTGGTCCTGAATCTATTGATCTTCTGAAGGCTGTTTGTGCTGAGTAGGCATATCTCCATCAGGTTCCACAGAGGAAAAGAAAGGTCAGACTTAGACATGAACACAGATACCACATTTTATAATTCTCAGGTTGTGCAACTTGAAGAACATGATTTGGATGCTTTTCCAACTTTGGTTTTCTGCAAGGTGAAGGTAATCTCTTGAGATTACAGTAAACATCCCTCTATTTCCTCTCCTTAAGAGAAATAAGTGTGTTACTAGAGTACTTATTTGCCCCTCCAAACAAACATCAGTTTGTCACAACCAGTTTTCAATCCCACCCTGCACTCAAGAAACTTTCTTGGTTCCTGGACTGACAGGAGTGTTGAAGCAGGTTAGCAGTCTTTGTGGGTGCCTTGTCTCACTAGGTTCCATTGCACAGCTCCCTGCAGCTCTGTGTTCTCCCAGTGTTTCTTTTCATTACCTAATACTCTCAGGGAGAGGTTGTTCCCTGCTCAGAAACAATACTCTATGCTTCTCTATGAGCACACATCCTTCTCCTTTGGTAGTAGAAGGATGAGACCACACTCTATTTTTTCTGTTGAAGTTCAGGAGGAGGATGGTCTGTTTCCTTGATAGTCTGTGAGCTCATTAACCCTCCCTGCTGTCTCCTGCATGCTAGGATGACAAGCACACTCAATATCAGATTAGCTATACTACTTGATAGCTGATATTTTAGGAATGCACTAGTTGATAGAAGAATTACGACCTTTCTTTCTCTAGGCACTGGGATGGATATGGATGTAACATATCAGGGTGGAACTCTTCTCACTCCAGCATCTTCTGAAACCATGCCTAGAGAGACCAAATTTTTTCAGGGTCTCATTTACAAATTTGGACCTTTTCTGCTCACATATTAATGCTGCTTTATTGCTTTAGACTCTTCGTGGAGAAGCTGAGACATGGCCCAGAATACTGGAACACCCTTTCCAAGGGAACACGATCCAAAATCAACAAGGTGGGTCTTTTTTATCCATGTGGCAGTCTTAAATCTCCAGAGTCACAGGGAGCTACTTAGAGAAAAGTCACAGATCCTGTCCCTGGGTAAACAGGACATCTCTCAGCATCACAATACAGAAGAAAGGGATGGCAGCAAATTGGGGTCAAGTCATAAATAAGATTCTGACATCTCATGGAAATAGATTGTATCCCCAGTACAGGAAGGGACTTTTAGAGCCCATTCTCCATGGTATGATACTTCTTTAGCATGGAGACACGGGGTGGTGGGGAGCCTAAACCCTATCACAATTGATTTAACAGTCTTAGATGATTCCTCATGGAAGGCCTCACCCTCTCTGGGGAGTGGAAGGGGGATGGGATGGGTAGGGGTCTGTGTGGGGAATAGGATGATAGGAGTGAGATGGAACTGGATTAGATATATAAAATAAGAAAAAAATATTAAATTAAAAAATATTCATAAGTCCCTTCCCATTTGTTTTCTTTCCCCCTTTGCTGACATTAGGTCAGTTCTAATTCTCCCTTTCTGTTTTGTTTTGCAGACAATACATAGGGTCTTTGACATAGTTGAGGCCCTGAAGAGACAACTCCTGCAGCAATATAGCGAGGAGTACTCAGAATACGTGGCAGATAAGGTCAGTGTGTGAGCATGAAGACAGGATATTTTTGTATCACTTAATCAGCCTGTGACCTGGGACTCTGTTTTACTGTCAGCAGAGGTTGTGATCCAAGGAACAGGATCTACACATTCTTGCAAACATATGCACTCATACCTATAGAAGACAACATACACATGCACGCACACATGCACCTATTTACACCCATATACTCATGCATATTCATAGTCACAGATGCATACACCCCAAGTGTATTATGGTTTTGAGAACATTGAGACCAAACTGTCCCTTAAGAAAGCCTTACAGTATCTGAGTAAAGGGGTGTTGGTTATTTTTCATAGTACCAAGGTTATTGAGGGGATCATAGATGCTGTGGTGATTTGTTATACCTCAACACAACTTCCTTTGTTCATCTCTTTGTTGGCAGGTCTTTTTCTTCTGAGTTTTGAAATATTAGACTAATCCCATTTTTCTTTCTACAGAAAAAAAGAGAAGAAGAAGAGGCAGAAAATAAGACCTTTTGGCATGAAGTAAGAGATACCATCAAACACTCCGCAGACTTTGCCAAATGGAGTGATCTTCTAGACAGGCTGGTGGATGGAGTTGAGGAAGACAGGAGCAGAGAGGACTTGGCACTTAAAAGTGCTAAAGTGTCTTCTGAAGAATGCACTGTTATTACAACATCAGTGCCATGCAGTCCACAAGAATCCATCAAAGATATCAAAAGGGGCCCATCATCAGACACACAGGGTGGAGAGGTGAAGGTGGTGGAAAGCCCAGGTAAGTCACCACAGGTTCATGTTTTTATTTTATTTTATTTTTAATTTAATTTATTATTTTACATGTCGATCCCAGTTCTTTCTCCCTCCCTCTCTCCCTCCCTCCCTTATTCACTCTCTTTTACCCTCTCTGCCCTCTCATATGCACTCTAACCACCCTCCCCTCCCATCCCCCACCCAAATTCCATATGTAGGGGAATGCCATCCAGTTGGGGTCATGTGAAGTAGGGACTAGGGCTTCGCTCCTGTCTCTAGATTAAGGCAGTTATCCCTCCATGGGGGATGTGTTCCAAAGTCCTTTTGTGCACCAGGGATACATCCTGGTTTCACTGTCTGAGGTCCCTTAGACTGCTCAGTCCTTCTGGCTGAGACCCATATTCAGGGGGGCCTGAGTCATTTCCATGCTGGCTTCCTAGCTATCAGTCTAGTGGCCCATTAGCTCCTCCTTGTTCTTGTAAGCTGTCTCTATGTGTTTCTGCCTCCTGGTGTTGTCCTCTCCATCTGCATCTGAGTTCTACTTCCACTCAGTGTTTATGTATGGGTGTTTGCTCCTCTTTCCAACAGGCACTAGTTGACTTCTCCATGGATAAGTTAGTTGTTGATCTCACTCTCACTCTTCCGGAAAGGTAGCCTTTCCATGGAAGCTCAAATTGTTAGTTGGCAGCAGTCTTGTCGTTCTCTAGACCTCATGATTTTAAAGACTTATGTTTAAATAGAGCCTATTGCATCAGGGTCAGCCACAAACATTTGCGAGTGCACCTCACCAGTCTAGTAGTGCTGTGCTTTTGAAGAGGTGTCTGAAGTTGGGAGCACTCAGCAGCACAGAGAAAGCTTCATCCCCCATGCAATTTCCCTAGTCTTTGTCTTTCCTGGATCCCCTTTGCTGTGGTAATAGAACCTCGAGTGACTAATATTTTCTCTTTCCTTCCTGCCATCTGACTTCCCATAAAAGAAGCCTTTAACTTAGTTTAAGCCAGTTCAGTTTCTTCAAAACTCATGATATTCAGATCCTCATCTTTTCAGAGCTCTGGAGAGAATAGAGGAAGCACATTAAAATACTCCTGAATTATTGCTCATCGTGAGGACTTTGCTGTGCATTGGTAATTCCGAAAAGACTATTTTGGTTGTATGTGATTGAATTTTCAGCATCAGGTAGACCTCTGTAGGATTCTCCTAGTAGGTCAGGGAGATAATGACACTGACTGAAGTGCTAGCTGTGACAGCCTCAAACCTAGGGTAGAATCTCCAGAAATCACCTGACAATTGGCTGTGGGTGGCCACCTCCCTATTCTAAGATCTCTTCAGGTTACATGAGACAGGGAGACAGAGAAGACCTGTTTTTTCACAGCACAGATAGCAGGGAAGACACAGAGCACAGAGAGATTCTTTTAGACTAACAGTGCCAGGGAAGGCCTGCACTCCAGGCAGTCTGCTCACATCTGCAGATGTGCTGTCACACCTGCGCATCTTTGCCCACACATGAACATGCACATTCTGAAAAATGCACACTATCATAGACATGTACAAACACATGGTTCATATATGAAGGATTTCAAGAGAGAAATCACGAATATTGAAGAAAAAAGTTCTCAAATATGCCATCTAAATACATTATTACTTTTATTTTTTATTTGTATCATCTCGCTTTATAGACTAAATAGGCCTTAACTTGAAATCCTGGCCCCTCACCTAGGAAATGCTTAAAATCCAAATATGCAACTACTGGGCTGGAATTTTACATATTTCTAAAGTATTGGTTGATTCTTGTCTGTACTGGCATGAGTCAAATCTCTCCTTGAATGAAAACCTCAAGCAAAATTGCAATTCCCTTCTTAATTACACATTGGTGAGAGTCAGAGTACCCCAGCTGTGGCCCTGTGTATTCAACAATCAGCATATTTACAGATGATCTTAGAGAGTCAGTCTTAGAGAGCCTAAAGCCTGTGCACTCAGCAATCTACACATCTGCATAACATAACATCGGAGCAGAAGTAAGCTATTCTGTTCCTTTTGGACTGTAGAAACAACCAGGATAGAGTATGTGGCCTCGGCTAATTTGAGGGAAAGAGCTTTGAGAAGAAAGTTCTCACCTGGATTGTGGTTGTATTATAGGCAGGGGGCTCCTGAAGTGATATCCAATATCTTTGAGATTTTTCCTCCAGGCCACCAGGCTGAGCTCCGCTCATGGACACCAGGTCCTGTAACCTCAGACTTCTCTCTCTTTTCCTTTGCAGGTCAGAACTCCAAAGGCCTCCGCCCTGTAGTCCTTCCAAAGGACCTTTGTGATCAGTTTCTGCGCTGTGCACGGAAGAACACCAGGAAAGGCATAGAGACATGCGGTGTATTATGTGGTACCATGGTAAATATAGGAAAACCCCTTCTTGATCTGAGGCTGTATCTTATTCCCCTTTGGCTGCCCTTGACTCCCAGAGAATATATCTAGGGGCTGTATCCATACATATCCCTCAACAGAAGGAACCATGTGTGAAAGACATTAGCTAACTTGAATTTGATGAGTTTCTGTGTCCTGGTGATTACCTACTTTGTGCTAAGGCTTAGAATAGAAACTAAACACTTCAACACCTGTGAGCAGACCTAATGCCTGCTGCAAACAAAACCCTAACCTAGGATATGCTATTGGAGACATCTCATGTTCATCTCATTACCCCTACATTTTTCTGTTTCCCAGGAAAGCACTGGAGCAGTCAAGGTGGGGAAACACTGGGGTGAGGGTAAAGGATGAGGGTCATTCACTGGGGTGAGGGCTTCATTTATTTATGGAAAGTTGGATTGACAGTAACTGTAACAAGTTGTTTTCTTGTGGCAGGTCAAAGAAGAATACCATGTGACCCACATAATTATTCCTGTGCAGACAGCAGGCCCTAATTATTGTTATGCGGAGAACGAGGAGGAAATATATTTCATGCAAGAGGAACTGGGCCTTCTGACATTAGGTTGGATTCATGTAAGCAAATTGATTTCACAGGTGGTGAGCCCAGATCTGTGTTTGCACAATCAAGACGAATTTCATCCATCTGTGAGCACCCACAGTCACTGGTGTTCTAGTGTTTAGTCAAAAGGCACATTCCTTGGTGCATTTCACCTTTATTAATTTACCTCTTCCTCAGTGTAGTTCTTCATTGTTCCACTTCTTGGTTAATGTGTTGTGCATTGTAGACTCCCTAGGAGGTAAGAAAACATGGTGTAGACACCATCACCCTAAATGCTGTATGGAAGTATTTCACTCAGTCAAGAGAGTTCCCTCTGTTGATATCTTTTTGCCTTTATGAAGAAGTACTTGGTTTTGTACACCCAAAGAGCTTCTTCATGCAAAGTTGCATCCAAATTTGCTTATTTGCCTTACAATAATACACCATGGCAGATGGAAGTAGGTTCTGTGAAGCCAGGTGAAGGCAGGAGATAATCCCCTGGAGGCTTTTGTTTGCTGAGATTCAGAATACCTGGTAAATGGTGGGTGTGACAGCAGGAGAAGTGACTTTCTGACAGATAATAAGACCTAATGGGGACTGCTTGAGCACAGTGGGTTATTCCATAACAAAAGGCTGCAGGAGAACTGGTCATGGGTTTCCCAGAAGCCACAGACCAGAGAGAGAATTCAGGATGTGACCTAGGGACAATCTCCATCTGCAAGGGGATTCAGTTCTCATGCTGGAGCTGGGGTTCATTGATGAGTTTGGCTTCTGAAATTTAAGCAGGCCATGGTGCCAGAGACTAAAAGGTTTAACTAATCCATAGAAATACAGTATACAGGCAGAATAATGTCATCCTGTCATTCAGGAGGTAAGACTTCTGGATGATGACTTTGGCACCAAAAAGTAATAACCAGAAAGAAAGAGGCTTGAAAAAAAATGGGTTGAGTTTACGGCTATCTGGGAGTCTTACAGGACTGTCATGTTGAGTCTTCATCTAAGCTGTAGATCCCATAGGAAGGGAGAGTCATGAGGCCACTCTGTGCAGAACTAGTTTAACAGAATCTTCAAATGTACATGAATGGGGCAATGGCTTGTTTTGTTGGTTTTACCAGTTTTTACTTCCTTTCTTTTTCCAAATGTTTTCTATTTTAAAATATAGCTAATTTGTAAGTATGCATACATTTGCAGTGTAATTAATGACTTCTTGATGAAACATCCATGTGAATAATACTCTTAGAGAAGGAAACAGGAACCTTCCAAGGGCCTTGTCAAGCTTTGCAACTTCTCTCTTCTGAGAGTGATCTCCTTCTTGTTCTAACCATCTCTTTCTCATTTCATTAGTATTCATCTACTAAGTGTGCCTTCCTCCATGATATCAGCATTTCAGTACTGCTTGTGTCTTGAAATGTAGAGGTTAGATATTTGGTTTTTACATCTGGCTTGCTTGCCTTAACATCTGCAATGTTCATCCCCTTTGTGGCATGCAGTTGCCTGAGGTGTGCTTAAACCTGGCAGGCTATGAAGGAAGGGAGGGAAGAGGCATAAGTTAATGCAACAGTACTAGGTAGAGTAACACAAAATACGACCAGATGTGGCTTCTCTTCACATAGGAAGATATCCCACAGCTCTTAATGGCAGGGAACTGAAGACTCACAGAGTCTGTTGAACTGAAGTTCTAAATAGTTTGGGAACTCTTGGTTAAGATGGAATAGATTCTATTGTTGGCAGGAGGGAAGCAGATGTAGGTTAGAAGCTAAAGGACAAACTTGGAATGTTTATTGTTTAGACATGAGGTATAAGTAAATATGGATGAATAAAAGTCTAGTCCTCAGTGAGGGAACAGCCTCAAGTAATTTTTTAAAGCTCAGCTTCTAATGACCTTATAGATTAGGTTGATAAGTGAGGTCATTTCCTCTTCCTTCTCCACCTAGCAGACCACAGATGTGTCCCAGCATGATTTGGCGAGTCATTGTGGGAGGCAGTGGTTGAAAATTCTTGGGACCTGCTGTGTTGGGTATGTCATTGGGCTTACTGTGATTTCTTGAATTCTTTTGTCTCCATAGACCCATCCAACCCAGACTGCCTTTTTGTCGAGTGTGGATGTACACACACATTTTTGCTACCAGAAGATGCTGCCAGAATCAATTGCAGTGGTGTGTGCACCCAAATATAAACAGTGAGTATATATAATTTAAGCCTAGACGGTACAAGAGCAAAATCCTCTATGGATCAGAACACTGTAAAAACTAAGTAATATCCAGAAAGTCTTAACTGAGTGCTATAGAAGCCCCGTTTTAAGGTGAACATTCTAACACCAGCTGCTCTTAACAGATGTGCTGACACCACTGTTCGTTTTCTAAGACAAAGCACAAAGAAGTGATCTCAAGTGTCAGAGGTTGAAGATATTCCACACAAGAAACTGCCTAAAGTGTCATTCTCAATGTTACCTTAGTCTGAATTCCTCAGCAGAGCTAGTGTTGGGAAAGCAATGAATCATCCTGTTTCTTTGAAAGAATTTTGTACCCTGGATAATGTCCCACAGGAATTAGTGGTCATAGGTTTGAGCGCTACCCCATTTATTCCTCACAGTGATTGGCCTGAACTGGATTGATTCTTCTTTGTGCTCAATTCTACTGTTGAGAATTTTATTATTAGGTCAAACTACAAGAAAGGGATCAAGAGAGAGAAAACCATAGAGAGAGATACACGTAAGGAGAGGAATGAGAAGGAGAGAAAAGAGAGGAAGAAAAGGGAGGGAGGACAATTAGGACTATGACAGAGAAGACATAGTCTAACAGAACTTCAATGATAGTGTTTACTAGGAATAGAAGGAAGACATACACATCATCTGTGCGGGAGGAAGAATTGTGCAGGTCAGAGCAGAGAGAGCAGGAGAGCAGGGGAATAAGTGTAGGTATGAAAGAGAAAGAAGAGAGGACATAGAGGAGAGGAGAGACAGGGAGGAAAGAAAGGGGAAGGGGAGAGAAGAAGATGGAAAGAGGGAGAGGAGAGAGAGACGAATGAGTGTTGTGGGGATTTCTGTTTGACTGTGAGTCTGCCTTTCTCTTTTCAGAACAGGAATTTTCACACTGACAACTTTTGGATTAAAAGAAATATCAAGCTGCCCCAGGAGGGGCTTCCATCCCCATAATCAGGACTCAGCTCTTTTCTGTGTAGGTATCTGTATACAGGAGAAGAAACATAATAACATTGTGAGAATATCCAAACCCTGTCCCACAAAATTTATAAGAGCCAGGGATACAACCACAGAGATTCAAGGAAGCTTGAAATCCTGGAATCAGAATGCTAAGTCTAAGAGGTAGAGCATTCTGTGTGTGATTACATGTATCATAATTAATATGTATATGCATTTGTATAGAATTTGGATCACACTCTGATCCTAAAGGGAAAATAACACTTGTATACATTTCAGCTCTTCTTTTAAAAAGATATATAATTTTATATTTCATTATATTTATACCTGTACTTTCATTGTGTAGCCTTTTAAAAATAGAACCTATTTTTATTTTAATTTGTTGTCTCTGTGGATTTTCACATGGGAGTTTAGTGCCTGTGTGGTAAAAGACGTTTGCAGATGCCATAGATATGGAGCAAGGCAGTGAACACTTCCTACTTCCCTTCAAGAATATTAGGTGTTGTTAAACCCAGCACTATTCTCAAGGCCCCACCTTGTAAGTCATGGTTCATACCAGGGTGATCAGTTTTTTGTAGCCAGAAACTTTCTACCAGAACTGTTCAAAATTACCTAGCTCCATTTTGGAGTACAGTAATGTTGTTTCTGAGATATTAAAAGATATTGCTCATTTTAAAAACGAATTATCTAGAACAGGAGTTCCCAAGTTGCCAATT
The DNA here is from genome assembly GCF_943737965.1 of Phodopus roborovskii. Taxonomy (NCBI): domain Eukaryota; kingdom Metazoa; phylum Chordata; class Mammalia; order Rodentia; family Cricetidae; genus Phodopus; species Phodopus roborovskii. Next base: position 29,816 of record NW_026125596.1, read on the forward strand.
GTAATAACCCCTTCCATGGTGAAAAACACCCATAGCAAAAGCTCTTGGGCAGTTGCAGTAGATCATCAATTTTAGGCTAATTGATGTTACATAATAAGACTTTTAGACTGATGATTACCTATCATGTTGTAGACCCAGAGTGACCATCCCTGAAATGTCAATAATGTCACCCTTACAATCTGATTAATATAATTACTCCCCCCAAGGTCTATTGGGTCACCTTTGCCATCTGATGTACATTATGACTCCAATGGTGCACTGCACTTACACATCTCTAACAACAAACACAATAACAAAAACAACAACAACAAAAAAACTATTTGCTATGTGACTCTGGAAAATAGATGGAAAAGATCCTGAGATACACAGAGATGATTGACTCTAAACATGAGGCATGAGGAGAACTAGGTGGGAGTGTTGGGGACCAGAACTTTTGACATTACTTCTAATGACATCAAGATTTCACCACTTGGCTGAGAACTATCTGGCTGCAATGAAATTCTTCAATCAAAACTTACTGCTCGGGATGTGGCTCAGTTGTGATAGTGTTCCAATTTTAATCATTAGTATCTGAAATCCTTTCCCAGCACTGATGAAAACAGTTGTGCTTATGTTTGCCTATAATCCAGCACTGGGAACCTCGAAGCAGTAGAATAATGTCAGGATCCTTCTGGCTTAGCTAGGCTATGTGTGCTAGCCTATGTCGCACAAGGCCCTCTTTTGGTATAAATAAAATGTACAAGTTGTTTCAAAACTGATTTCCATTCCCTAACAATATTTCCCTTTTTCCAATTGCAGGACTGCCGTCATGTCACCATCCAAAACAGCAGGGTGACAATCACGGATTTGCGATGAGTAAATCACACAGACCCACCTCAGTGGGAGCCTGTGTGTGTGTGTCTGTGTGTGTGTGTGTGTGTGTATTTTGTATATATGTGACTGAATGTATGGTGGTGTGTATCTGTGTATGTATGTTAACCTGTGTTATGTATGTTACATCTGTGTTAAGGATATCAATGGTATAGTATGTATTTATGGCACACTGTGTTCATTCACAGAGCCCAGATGAACTTAGTTCTACATTTCTGTTTTAGCAATTAGGCAAAGCTTCGATAAAACACAGAAGAATGTGATACATAAAGTCAAGACCTCTTGAATACAAACCCTGAGTCTAGATGTGAGATCATAGAAATTTATTTGATTTCAAGGTGAGGTGGCTATATTTTTGACTTGTCAGTAATATCTTTCTTCAATAATGCACAAAGTGAGAAATGTGATAAGGCAATATGGACAAAGCCATCAGCTCAATCACAAGTATCGCAAAGGAAACATAATCTGCAATATGTTTTAATTTATGACATTTGGTATATTCATGGCTGCATTTTGAGGTGAAAGATCATAGCTCTTTTGAATAAGTAGAGAAAAATTGATCTAATATTGCATTCTACTAGAATTACAATTCTAGATTGTGAATATAATTTTCTGTTTTTTGTTTCAGCCTCTTATATTTGTAATGACACCTGATGCTAGAAACCCTTTGACTAACAACATTTCCTGACTAAAACAGACTGTATGGAATATTTAACATAAAAGAGGGATGTGTATGAATTGAGAACAAAGAGTACAAAATGCAAGTTCTTAAAAATAGTTTGATATTAGGAATCATTTAGAGATTATATATACTGTAAAAATGAATAAGACAATGTTTACATATTTTATGTCAACAAAGTATAATAGTACATCTTAGAACATGATGGGATTTCAAATTTAATAAAGATTCCTTTTATTGCATTGTAGAAACACAATGTTAGAAAGGATTTGAACATGACTGGTGGCCCCTCCTTACATTGAGTACCACAGGGAAACCTTTTCAAGATGACAACCTTCCTGGTAAACATTTTATTCTTATGTCCATCCTTACTACAAACGTCCCTGATAGCGAAGCAAAATTTATTCCCATTACCCAGATATACAATCTTCTGGACCAGTTTTGATTTTCTGTGCAAATATTCAGCAATACATCATTTCTCTACATGAAATCTTACAGTAAATATATAGTTAGGTTATTTATACTTAGTAATTATACCCTCAGATGACATCTTAATTGTTTTCTTTTAAATTAGTCATATAGTCTATGAAAATTTTAGTAAATTCTATTTTCATTTTATATTTATATATTAGGAAGAGCTTTCTAAATCTACAGTCGTCACATATTAGACCAGTTGTCTTCCTATTCATCGTACTTACAAATTGTTCTATTTGGCTGGCTTGCATTATGCATATAAAACTGTTTACATTTTATTTTCCTTTCATTTGAATTGAAATTATTCTATTATTGGGAAATGATATAACAATTAAGATTCCATAACTTAATCTGTTTAAGGTGTATTTCTTCTTCCAAAACAATTTGTATCATTGAAGATCATTCAATTAGTATTAGTAAATTAATAAATTACTAAGGGAATAACAGTACTTAATGAATGTATGATTTCTTCTAATGAGAAGATAATTGTCAAGGTACTTGTGGTCCAACTCTAAACTCTTGCTTGTTTGAATTTTTATGCATGTGTAGGTTAGAAAGACTGATTGCATATCCAGTACCGAGGAGACCAGGTAATGGAGAAAGCAAAAGTGTTAGTTGTTGATAATAGCAGTTGACACAGCTTGTAATTAACTATGTGGTATTTGTAGATCTTCAAACAATATTAATTAGTAGGCACAAATTAATTACAAATTAACTAATAGGCATAAGTGCAGAACGATACTTTCACGATTGCTAAGCAATAGAGCTCACTCTCAGAATTAGTTACTACAAGTTCAGCAGGTTTAGTTATGCTCTGTGCAGCTGTGTCTTCCTATGTAAGTATGGCATAACATCTGGGTGAGTAGGTGTTATAACAGAACATAATACATCATATAATTTACTATAGTCAGTCTTTAGTGTCTGCAAGACCCATATCTTCATACATTTTTGTCTTCTGTACTCATTGTTTCACAGTTCTGAACTTCTGTGTAGACAAAAACATTATAGCATTCCCTGTGAGAGACTGTGAGCAGAAAGCAGATGTCCTGTGGACTGAGCAATGGATGTGAGACACATGATTAACTTCAGACTGTGTCTCCATCAGATCTGTTCATGCTCATTTTTCTCTGCAACCTGGTGCACTCTCAACTTTACATTAGTTCAAGTAATGTTCTGATAATCTACTTTTCCAAATTTGTACTGCATATGTAATAATACTAACCCAATTTGTAGGATAATAAGCATTCAACTCATGAACCAATCACTTTTATGCTACAAGTATGATGTTTGTTTTATTTAATTCTTTACATAAGATTTGTAGGATGATTGCCAATTGAATGTGACTTTCTCTAGAAGCTGGCATTATGGACCCACAGATCAGTACACATAAAATAGATTATTCTGGAAAGATTCTTACTTAGGCTATGTACCTATATCTCAAGTGGTCATTAAGACAGATTGCATAGTTCATTCTTGAATTTATGTTTTATGTGAAGCTCCTATACATAATTTATTTTCATAAAAAGTAATGATTATCAAGAGTGTCTTCTATGGTAATTTGAAGCTTCTGGATTCTTTATCAGTCAAAATATGCTAATACACTACATCCCTGAATATATAGGTATCATTTTAGAAATGTAATTTTTGGGACTTGCATTATAAGTTGATGTTTTCCCTGATGGTACTTTAGCTTTGCCAAATTATGTTTCTAATATATTTCTTTGGAATCTTATATGTATCATATTTTGTAAATAGGACATTCATTGTGATCTTCTCAGCCTATATCATACTGTTTATTTAGCATCGTGTAGGATAAAAGACATAGAGGTTTATGTGACTCAGTAGGAGAAGTACTTACCTAATATTTGTAAGAATCTATATTTATTAGAAAATTTGTCAGAAAAATGGTAAATTATTAGAAATACCTGTGGTGTTCTTGTCTGTAGGAAGATTTTTATTTGTTTTAGGTGACTTCTAGTCTCATCATGAAACCCAGATTTGCCTCAAAATTCTGATGTGTTTATTTCCCCCTCTTGATTTATGTGGGATTACAGATATCTATGACTATGCCAGCAGAAAATTTTTCATAACACTGCAGTGAAAACATTAAAAACCAAACTTCCTAAGTCATACTTTCCACAACCACAAAATTTACAAAATGTAAATGTTTAGAGAATGGGGTTGGAGAACTCAGGTTTGTATTTGATATGATGTAGCCACCAGCAGTCAGCTACAGGAACCAAACTCTATGATGATTGTGGGGTACAAGGATACATGCTATGCTATAATAATAATATATATTATCTGAACATAGAATGAGGTATATGGATGTTAGTGAGACATGTATTAGTGAAGTAGAGAAAATCAGAGGCATTAAAGTCAAATTTACCCACTTCTTAATTTTGTGTAAACTTCTACAGTGTTGAGACTGAGTTCACAGCTTACTGTCCTCAACCACTTCACAATTCTGAAGTTCTGTCTCATAAAGAAAGTTGGAAATTTTCAAGGAAAAAATGGAAAGAAGGAAAGAAGTAAGGAAGGAATCTGATTCATAGATTATCTATTTATCTCATGTTATTAAGTAATTCTTTATAAGAACTATATATTTTTTAAAAAATTAACATTTTCTTCTCAAGTCAAAAACCATTTTCTAGTAGTTGTACCTAGACATCTGAGACCAGGAAGTGTTAAGTGCTACATAAGGTATATAGACAAAACAGCGCTTCTATTCAATTCAATCACTGTGTGTTTGTTCTAAAGTGACTTTTAGGATAAATACATCAATTTTTCATAAAATCACTCTTCTGAACACTGGAAAGTATGGATGGCAATGTCCTCAAATACTGGCAAGAAGAAGCAGTCATGTATTCCATGATTCAACAGGATTTATTTCTACCTTCCAGGCCCACCTTTGACAACTTGACTTTGGTTCTGCACATTTTAAAGGAAAGTAAGTGTGATACTTATTTTCCTCACTGTTGTCACAAATCCCATAATCGAAGCAGCTGGAGAAGAAGCGAAATTCATTTGGATCACAATATACAGATAATACAAGAGGAAACCAGTGAGTGGTGATTGATGTACAAGCCAATTACTCACAAAAATGCCAAAATTTAGTGGTGGGAGAGAATTGGATCTTGAATGATTTGGTATCACAAACCATTGAGATTCAGAAACCATTTTAGAAGAAGGTTAGGACGTGTGTAAGAGCTGAGACTGTAGACAAGGGTAACAGCAACAGCAAACATTTTTAGAAATGACAGAGCAAATGTGACCTGTACAAGACCTGCACAGAACTTTTCTTGACAATGTTCCTCATGGATGATATGGGATCCAACCTGAGGGACAGTAGTCACTTAGTGATTGTTCAGAAATGGTTAGCATTTTCTTTAGTGGTGCAGTTCCTGACATAAATGCTCTTTTCTCAGGAAATGTCATACTGGACACTTAGGCAAGAAACTACAATTAGACTCAGCATTATTATATTACAGAAGACATGAAAGTGGAAAGGAATGGTGGTTTCAGCAAGAGAGGGAGAAGTATGACAGTGGGCAGTGATAGTAATATCTAAAATTCATTATATAATCTCTGACATGGTCACACAATAAGAGAATAAAATAAGATGGGCTGATACTTTATTTAGATTTATTAAAGTTTGCCAGAGTATTCAGAAAGCTAAGTCACAAGCCATAGAAGTCAGGCACAGATCTTCAATCCCAGGAGTCAAGATTAAGAGATAGATGGATTTCTGTGAATCCAAGGCTACCAAGATCTATACAAGCTTGATCCAGTCCTAAAGAGGAACAATTGACACAAAGACAATCTCAGCACCAGGAATAATATGCCTTTAAACCCAGCACTAGAGTGGTATAAAGGATAGAAGTAGGGTCTTTAGTAGACTATCATGGATTTATTCTCCAGCCACAATGAGGATAGGAAGACCCTGAAGTCTCCATATTCTCTAGCCACACTGTGGATAAGTTATAAATAGTCTTAGGGTTGGTGTGAGCCAGAATAGCCTTCCATTCTGAGGTAGAAAAGAAGTAGTGTTCAGCTGCTTTGCTTTTCTGATCTTCAATTGAATTGTAACCCCAATATCAGTCTCTGGTCCTTTTATTTTTCATGCTACAGAAAGTGGGAAAGGGAGGAAGAGGGGAGTAGGAAGGCAGGAGTGGTGGAATGAAGGAAGGGCATCATGGATACTGTTCTGTGTATAAAGGTCATGAACCAGATGATGATGGAGTCAGAAGGTCTTTCCTTGACCTCATGTACAGGTTCCTTGGAGTTGCTGGAGAGAGGAGGCCCAGCCATGCAGAGTAGATGCATACTGGTAGCAGATGGAGCCAGGAGGACGAGCCATGAAGAAGAAATGGATGCAGAGAGCTGATGGGGCCAGGAGGACCAGTGATGCAGAGAATTTTGATCCAAGGAGCCAATGGAAACTGGAGGACCAGCTAGGGTGGAGGTGTCAGGGGAGGAGATACATGGAACTGTTCAGTAACAAAGTATCCCAGACAGTCTCCCTCCAGTGACATAGATCTCCAACATGTCCACCCATATCTGGATGAGACTGATCACAGTGATAATGTCAGTGTCCCCATTTACCTCATCATTGTACTTTCCTTTCTCCTGGCCTTTACAGCTAGGCATTTGTTATGTTGTCATCTGAGAAGAGCCAAACATAATCTGGTTGTTTCCTAATTAACTGACTGAGTAAATTATGTTTTCATTTTCCCTTTATTTTACTAATGTTTTAGACTAAAATGTCTTCATACTCATCATCATCTTTGTTCTTCCATCTTCCTCATTGCTTGGAAGATACATATATGTGTGTGTGTGTGTGTGTGTACTATCTTATATGTTTGTGTCTGTCTGTGTGTGTATAATCTTATATGCATTTATGCATATATGTATACATGTATATATATGTATATATTTGTTTGCATTTGTAATCTTATGTTTCCATGTATGTTCTTGTGTGTGTGTGTGTTTCCCAACACGGCTGAAAATCTCAGCCTTGCTTAAGTTTTGCTATTTCCCTTTACTCTACTGAATTCCAATTTAAATAGACTATGATATATCATCCAGTGATAATTTTTTAAACAATATGTATTTTTTTTAAAGAGGGGGTTTCTTTGTGGAACTTGGATACCAGGCTTGATTCAAAGTCAAGAGTTCTGCCAGTCTCTCCCTTCCATGTGCTGGGATTAAAGGCATGTGGCACCTCTGCATGGCCTTTTTATATTTTTTTATTTATCTTTTACATTCCAATGCCATTACCTCCCCCCATCTCTCTCACAATTCACATCTGCTCCTCAGAGGGTAACACCTCCCCTAGTAAGCCTGCTAATTCATCTCACTGAGGCATGAAAATGGCACCTCCATACCATCCACACACCTGTGTCTTGACAGAACAACTGATCTCTCCATAGAATGGGCTCCGCTAAGTCTGTTTGTGTATTAGATTGGATCTGGGAACCACAGCCAGTAACCTCATATGTGTCCCATCCACACCATTGCCACCTTTGTTAAGGGAGTGTAGTTGGGTCTTAAGCAGATTCCCCTTTGTCAGACCAGAGTCAGTGATCACTCACTATCTTGTATCAGCTGATTCTGTGAGTTTCCCCTTCTCAGTCTTGACTCTGTTGTTCATATTATTTCTCTTCCCTCAATTCAATTGTAATCAGGTGCTTGACCCAATGATATTGAAGTGACCAGAGCCTCACCCAGCCATGAGAGGCTGCAGAAGACCCACCAAGGTGTAGGCCTCTGATTAACCAGCATGTACTGAGCTTTTGTCCAGCTTCTGACATTGCCTGACCTTGCTGAACCTTGCCCCAGTCACTAGGAAGCCTTGAGGCAAGTTAGCTGGGTGGGTCTGAATGTGCTTTATAGTATGTGAAGTACAGAGCATAGCAGACTCCATGGGAGGCCTGTAAACATGGAAACCATTTCTGCAGGGGTAGTTGGCCAATCAACACAGGACAAGTTGCCCAAGCCTGGAGTCACACAAATCCTCAGACTGTTGCAGACCCCAGACACTCCCCTTGGTCTACCCCAAAAAATCCCCTGCCCTATCATCCCTCTGGCTGCTTCTCAATCCACCCAATGTGTCAGATGGACAGAGGACAGAAATTAATATAGTTAACTTATTAATTAATTAAAACTCTTTGCTTTTGCATCAGATCAGTTCTCTTGGTGATTTTTGGAGTCAGAATTTGTGCACAATAATTAGGTGTGGATTTATGCATCTCTTTCCATCTGTTTCTAGATTAGGGTTGTAGTTTCTCTGGGATTGTGGATTGTAGCCTGTGTATCATTTGCTTTTTGTCTGGTATCTTCTCATGAGTGAGGGGGGGAAACAAATGATTTTTTCTAGTTTTGCTCACTTGCCTGCCAATTTTGGATAATTTTGTTTCTTAACATTGATAAGTAGTCCACAGTGTAAATGTACCACACTTTCCTTATACTTTATTCGATTGACAAACATCTAGGTTGTTTCCAGGGTATGGCAATTATGAATAATGTTGCTATGAACATAGTTGAGTAGTTGTCCTTTTTATGTGGATGTGCCGCCTTTGGGAACATGCCCAAAAGTGGTAATGCAGTATCTAGAGGTAGGTTGATCTCTAGCTTTCTGGGAAATCTCCACACTGATTTCGATACCAGTTGTAAGAGTTTGCATTCTTGCCAGCAATGGAGGACTGTTACACTTTCTTTTCATCTTCTCCAGCATAAGCTGTCATCAGTGTTTTAGGTCTCAGCCTTTCTGAGATTATTCTGGTGAGACTGTTCTGTTTATATCTCTACCCATTTTTAAAAATTAGATTATTTGGTGTTTTGATGCCTAGTTTCTTCAGTTCTTTGTATAATTTGGAGATTAGCACTCTATCAGATGTGGGGTTGGTGAAGATCTTTCCCATTCTATAGGAAACTGTATTATCTTGTTGAAGATGTATTTTTCTTTACAGATGCTTCTCAGTTTCATGAGGTATCATTTATTAATTGTTGCTGTCAGTCTGTGCTACTGGTGCTCTGAGTCTGAAGTTGATTCTGGGCTGATGTTTCAGGACTAATTTTTTAGCTGCTGTCCCTACATTCTTCATGCACCACAGTGAATTAAATTTCCCCTGTTTACATATTGTATTCTTTGTTAAAATGCTATTTCTTGTTTCTACTTTTTGATTGAACTGCCCCTCACATAAAATTATACAGGGAAATTTGTAGTTGCTGAGCTAGTATAACACTGACAGAAGGTATACTCTCAGGAAAACACTTCCCAGTGATATATGTATATATATATATATATATATATATATATATGTATGTATGTATGTATGTATGTATGTATATTCACCCATTCCTCCAGTGCACACTAGAATGTTCCCCCACATAACACCAACTATAAAAATAGGTATTGTACTGGCTCCATCTGTAGAGGGTCCCCCTCCCTTGCCTCTCCCAATCTTGTCCATGTTTCTGCCTCAGTTCTACTCCATCTTAGCCTTTGAGACAAGGTCTTTCCCTGAATCTCATTCTTGCAGTTATACTATACTCTCCCTTGTGAGTCAGGGAAACCCAAAGATCCTTCTGTTTTTACCTTCTTGGTTCTGGAATAAGATGCCTCTTCCACTGTGCTGGCTTTTTTCTAGATTTATGGGACAGAATTCAGATCACTGTGTTTACTTAAATTTTAACAATGATTTTAAAGTTATCATTTTAAAGTAAATAAATACATTTATTTAGTGTAGAGACAGGATCTCTCTTTGTAGCACAGATTCTTCTGGAAGTACATCTTCAGACCAGGCTGGCCTGGTACTCACAGAGAAATACCTGCTACTGCCTCCTAAGTATTGTGAATAAAGTTGTTTGCCACCACAATCTGGCTCCGGAAACAATTTTATTGACTTAGTCAACGTCATCTTCCCTGGCATGTTTCTCTATTTTAAAACACATTAATGAAATAACTCTATTTCCCAAGTCATGTCCTTGTAATCATTAGCTTAAAGGTACAAACTGAAATCCTATTGATTTCCATCCTCTGCTTATTACATGAGCAAACTATTTGGTGAGTATTAGCCTTTTGGGGGCACTGGAAATAGCCCTTATATGAGACAGCTATAGTAATTTTGCATATTCTATTAGCATAGATATGTATGACTACTTATGGGCACATACCAGGAGTAAAATTGGTGAATCTGAGGATGCATGTATTATTAATTGGATGAATTTTCTCTAATATGTCATGAATTGATTATATAAACACATAACAAAAATATATGACATACCCACTCATTATTTTGGCAAATGTCAGCATTTTTATTATTAAAAGTTTGTGGTATCAACTTACACACTATTAAATAAATCTTAGTTAGGAACTGAGGGTATAATCCAAATTTCTCTAGTGACTAATGGTATTACATGAACATCGTACATACCTATGTATGTATATATTACATATATGCATATGAGATTCTTTAGGCCTCAGAAAGTCATGCCCATTTAGAAATTAAATATTTAAACTTCTGTCTTTCTGTATTTCATACTAAAATATCTTAATTATATGGTTCCATGGGGTCTGTGTAAGTTCTTGTAAATCCAACCTTATCTGGTTGTGTTCAGATGATGAAACTGGAATCATTTATCCTCACAAATATTCCCAGAGTCCCTCTTGTATTTTCTACAGTCTTGTCCATAGCTCATCATCAGTCCCAAAGGACCAACATCTGGGAGTCAGTCACTGTCCACAGTGCTGTCAATAATGTGAAAAGAAGACGACTGTGCTTAACAATCTAAACATCATTGCATTTGTGTGTTTTGAAAATGCACCCACTGAAATTCTGATGTAACACCAAACCTCATTCAACAGGTATAAATGAAACATGTTATTTGACATATTTATGTGAATGCACTTGCTGTTCTCCTTCATGAGGAAACGGTTCTATGTTAGAGAAGGTGAGTGCAGTAGGGTTGGAGAAAGGATCGCGGGACTCATGAAGTAAGTGTTGGATAGATCCCTCTGTTTTTCAAATGTGGATCCAGGTACAGTAACACATGCTTTCAATCCCAACACTGAGGAGGCTGAGACAGAAGGGCTATTATGTGTGAAGCATCCCTGGGATACACACTAGAGTGTAAATCTATCAAGCTTAAACACAGCAATGCTTTGTCTCAGAAAAAGTGAGAAAATCAACACTCTAGGTGGAACATAACAATGACATAACATAACAACTCCATTCTAAGGTGACCTCCCTTTACAAAATCATTTACCCAATCCCCACATTACGCTATTGACTCTGTGGGGCATTCATTCCATCCTCAATCAGGACACTCATAGGAAGCTAACCAGGCAGGGAAGTTAAAAATACTGGGTTAGCTGGGAATGGTTGGAACATATATGATTTCCAAGAATACAAACCTCAGAGAAGACCCAAGACTATGAGAAGTCAATTTGAAGCTGGGCTGAGGTGGAACATGCCTTTAACAATTGCAAGCAGGAGAAATATGCAGGCAGAAGTCTGTGAGATTCAGGGTAACTTAGTTTACAGAGGAAATTCCAGGACATCAGAGAAACTGATTCAAAGAGCATGAATGAATGAATGAATGACGAGAGAAGTCTACTTTGGATTAATAATAGATTGAGGTTTTATTTAGTAAGGAAAAAGTAGAAAACTGGAAGCAATCAGAATCCAGTGACGTTAATGTCAACATAAGGAGTATTGCTCCAAAGTTGTGGCTGGCCAACAAGCCCTTGTAAAGGAATACATTTGTAAACTTGGGAGATGTTCATATACAAGCAAAATTATTCTCTTGGTTAATGTTTGTCTTATGGTTACTATTACTGTGTAATGCCACCATGTCCATGGCAAGTCCAATAAGGAAACCATACAATTGGATGGACTGGCTTACAGTTTTGGACATTCAATCCATTAGCATTATTGTAAAAATCATGGCGGTGTGCAAGCAGACATGGTACTGCAGGATCTGAGCATAATACATTTTGCAGCACAGGAAGCCAATCTAACACAACAGGCAGTATCCCGAGCACAAGAAGCCTTAAACCAGCCAACCCCCTCCATTGACACACTTTCTGTAACAAGGCCAAACCCCCACAAACAAAAGATTCCCCAAAATGGTGCCACTTCCTTCGTGATTATGGGCACAAATATATTCAAACTACCACAGTGCTAATTATGAACTTGAGTCTAGGATCACCTGGATGATGTGCATTCCAATGGGAAACCATCTTGATTACTTTAATTGATCTGGGAAGACCTGCCCATTTTGGTTCCCACTCTTCCCTGAAGCCGTGCAGGACTGCAGACAAGGAGAAAATGTTCTGAGCAGTGGTTTAAACTTTTTCTGTTTCCTGACTGTGGTGCAATGGACCAGCACCCTCAAACTCCTGTAGCTCTGACTTTCCCTCATCCAACACTCCTAGTCACAATTGGTGAGACCTGCTTTAGAACTCCCAGTGCCTTTGCCTCAAGCCCTTTATATTCCATTTAGAATACACAGACCAGGGTGAGGTGGGATCTCCTTTTTAACCAGATTTTAACAAATATCCTTGATGTCAACAACCATCCTACCACCCACTCTTATTTAATTGTCTATTCCATAATTTCCTTTTGTAGTGTTGTCTGCTGGCCCACTTCACTAAGTGGTCCTCTATGTCAGAAGGTTTAAGGAAATCTAGCTCTGAGTTTCTGAACTATGAATGAAGTCAAATTGGACGTTGAAGAATTAATTTATTCACTCTTTTATAGAATGGTCAAATCGTGTTGCTTTGCATTCTGTCTTTCCCCCTCTCTCATTTCATACACAGATCAGCACACAAAGTTGCTCAGATATACAGGGTGGGGAGAGGTACACATTCATGTGAACAAGGAAACACACAGAGTATACAGGTCTGTGCTGGTTTGTTTTTAATATCAACTTGACACAGCCACCTGTGAGCAAGGACAAATGACAAAATTGCCCCCCATCATATTTTCCTTTTTGCAAGTATGTAGAGCATTTTTTCATTAATGATTAACATTGGTGGGCCTATACCACAGGGAATGATGACATCACTGCACTGCTGGCCCTGGTTTCTATAGGAAAGCAGGCTGAAACAGTGTTGGGAAGTAAGCCAGTAAGAGGTATTCCTCCATGATTTCCACATCAGTTTCTGCCTTGAGTACTTGCATTAGCTTCCCTTAATGATGTGCTCTAAATTGAAAGACCTTTCCTGCCCAATTTTGGTTTTGGCAGTGCTTTCTTTAATTTTTTTTCACAATAGGATCTGTAAGACAATGCTGTCCATTGTACAATTCAAATTATCTTCTACCCCTGTTCAGTACAGATTTGTGAACTTTCGTGGCTTTTTGTTGTTGTTTTATGACCATTTATTTCATTATTCAGGTTTTAATGTCCCTCTGTCATCTTAAGCTTCTCCATGTGGGAACCCTAGTGAAACTTTCCCTGCATTCTTGTTCATTTGGCATCCCCTAATGAGTCCTTAGTTTCCTTGAGCTTAATTTGTAAACCTCACCAGTTTGTGGAGATCTGGGAATTAATGTGTTGGCTTTGCCTTTGTGCACTTTTCTTAGACTCAGGAGAAACTTGATGTCTGCACAAGTCTCTCCGCTCGCATAAGCAAGCAGTCAAAATGCACCAGCTGTTGGTATAAATGTGCAGTCTTTGAGTATAAGCCTTACAGTGGAATTACTGTATCTCAAGGTAGACTGATGCCCATTTTCCTTCCTAGTTGGCGGTATATGCTTTCAGTCCCACCAGCAATGTAGGTGTGTTGCCCTTGTCCAAATCCTCTCCATCAAAAACTGCCATTGGTCTTTTTTTATTTAAGCCATTCTTACAGGGGTAAGATGGTATCTCAGAGTGGCTTTGATTTGCATTTTTCTGATGCAATTATAAACCAGCTGCATATAAAACCAGCCCCTCTTTCTGTTCTGACTTCCCTGTGATAGACATTGTTTTCTGCAGTGATTATGTACTGGATTCCTTAGCCATTCTAGACTCAAATTTCACTTCCCATAGGACCACTCTTTCCACCCAGTCTCCTTCCTTCTCTTCTAATTTCTTTTTCTTTCATGTGTATTTTTTCTGGTTGTTTGTACATGAACCAAATGCATGTCTTGTGCCGATGGAGTTCAGAAGAGATTTTCAGTTCACCTAGAACTGGAGTTATAGATTGTTGTTATGCAACAGGTGATATCTGGGTGTTGATCCTAAGTCTTTTGAAAGATCAGCCAGTGCTCTTAATGTCTGAACCATCTTTCCTGCCCCCGCTCTTTGCTATGATAAAAATATGACAAGAAAAGTGAGTACTTCCCTAGACATTCAGAAGAGGTCTTCACATGAATATTTTCTTTATTTACAACAGTGTAACTAATTGTTTGAGCATTTTGATCATATTCATACCTCATCATTAACTCCACTCTCACCTCCCTACTTACCCAACTTGAAGATTTCGTCATCTTCTTCTTCTTCTTCTCCTCCTCCTCCTTCTTATTCTTCTTTTCCCCTTCATCAAGTCCAGACTGTTTGAGCAACTACTATTGGGAATGACATCTGCCCTTGACTTTGTTTAAAGAGCATTCATGTCATTGAAGAGAACTGACCCTCTCGTAGCAGCCAATAACTTCTCATCTAGGAATTGGATTTTGTGCCTACCTCACCGCTCCATGCTAGGATTTTGTGTTATTTGAGCTTGAATAGTTCTTATTCACACTTTCACAATTGCTCTGAGTTCAACTGTACAACATCTGTGCTGAGTCTGGAAAATTCTTTTCTTCATGTGATCCATCACCTCTACACTTACATTTTTTCTGCACCTTACTCCAAGAAGAACCCTGAGGCTTGGGGCATGGGGTGTGATAGGTATATCTAGGGAGGTATGTGTTTATTGTTCATTTTATTATCATACAAATTGGTTTCAGAGGCTGTTCTGGAACTAGCTCTTGTTCCAGAGGCTGGACTTGAACTCATATAGATCCTCTTGCTTCTGCTTTATTAGTGATGGGATTAAGTTGTGCACCACCAATGCCTGTCCTGCAAGTTTTTCAAGACACTTTGGATTCCTCTTTTTTTTTTTCTTCAGAACTTGGAGTGTGGATTCTCCTGTGCTGGCTTCACACGATGACTTTGAGTACTCTGCAAGACAGCACTGCTTAACAGATGATACCCAGCTTCATCCCTGCCCTCAAAAATATAAGACACAGATTATGAACTTTTTGGCTGTGATTTTGCACTTGATTCAAACACTGGCCTCAGAACAGAGAGGACTGGTGAGCAGTCCTGGAGGAATTTGATTGAGGAGAACATGGATACAGTGGCAGCAGCATCTGTCAGGTTGGTTGGTTTAATTAATGTGTTTGGGTGTATGCATGTTTTGTCACCATGCCATGTATGTGGAGGTCAGAAGAGAACTTGTAATAGTTGCTTCTTTGATCTCTCATTGAGTTTAAGACATTAAGCTCTGGTTGTCAGTCTTTGTGCCTAGCTCCCCTACCCACTCACTCATTGTGCTGTCTCCATTCTTTTACTTTAGCAATGACACCAGAAGCCATTTGAGAACAGAGGTTGACATCAGAACTTATTTCCCTCAATTTATTTTGTTATGCCCCACAATGTTGTGGATGGAACCCAGGTTTCCCACTTGATGGGCAACAGATGTACTATTGAGATTGAGCTCTCCTGCAGCTCAATACTGGGCAGTCTACTGGGCAAACCCTTCCTGCATTGAAGAAGTAGACACACCGGGAATAGAAATCGCATGCTAGGTCACATGCATTGCTTTGGTCAGTAGGTGACACTACATTTAGTATTTAGAGTCATCAACAGCAGAGGCTTTTACATATATAATGCATAGCTTAAGGTCCGTTTTTCTAATTCCATAGCCTTTAAACCTGAGGAAGTCACTTTTCAGGCTGTCCTGAACCCATGTTGTCTACAAAAGAGCTTCTGGAGATTGTTTTTTCCTAGACTGTGTCTCATTATATAGTTCAGATTGTCCTGGAACTCACTATGTGTAGACTGGAATAGTTTGAACTCAAAGCGATCCACCTGCCTCTACCACAATACCAGGTTTTTATTTTAAGTCAATATTTTAAATTACCTGGTGTCTTTCTTTGGATTGACCCTATTGAGTGAAATTGGTTTTGTTTTCTATGATAGGCTCACATAAATTTCAATATTTTTGGCTTTGGTAGTCATTCCTGAGACACCAGAGTAGTTTCCAAGGGGTCTCATATAGGCTGCAAGGGCATGCACTCATTTTATTCTTGTATCCCTATTTCTGAGAAGCTCAGTTTCAGAGAAGTAGATGATGGCTGCAGGCCTCACATTTCCCTGTGCATCCTTTCTTGGTGGTTCATGATATTGGCAAATGAGAGAGAAAGGAGTAGAAGCACAAACTAAATTTTTCCTGTGTTGCTTGTGTCCTGACATCTAGCTGGAATGAAGACAGATACCCACCCCCCCTTCAGGTTCAGAAGACCAGGAGCTACTTTAGTCTACCTATGTTCGGAAAAGAGGCCTCAGCACAGCTGCTTGCAACAGTTTATAAGACACATGCTTTCTGAGAGGCAGGGATAATTTTAGATTCTCCTACACTCCCTGTCCTTTAATGTGGAACATGCAACCTACTATATAACAAGGATTATAGAACATATCCAAAAGCAATATAGATGAAAATGTACAGATGCAGGAAACTTCATGCTAGACTAGGACAAGTCAGTACCATGAGAGGCAGGATACTGCAGATTAGACCAGGATGGGACAATCTATGAGACACAGGAAACCGCAGATTGGACAAAGGGAGAACAGAATCATCAGATGCAGGAAACTGCAGTCTAGACCAGGAGAGAAACAACCATAAAATGTAGTAAACTTCAGGTTAGATCAGGAGAGGACAGAACTGTGGATGACCTAGCTTTCTGACCTGGAATAAAGTCCCATAAGTTTCTATGACAGACACCTCAAACTACTTAGAGGAAAAAAAACGGCGCAGTGGGTGAACACACGATCCACAAAATGGGCTAAAACCATGGTCTTTCTTTTCACTGGGAGCCACACATATAAAGGAAGCACATGATAATTGCTGTGCTTAAAACCACCCCAGTATCACAGCAAACGTCCTGCTTAGTTGCCGGATAAGCAGTCGTCTGTGAGATTAACTCTAGCAACTTTCAATGTACTAGGAATGTGTTCTGTCACAAGCTCACTTCCTTCTCTCCTTTTTGCCTTTTATTTGGAGGCCAGGGTAGGGTGTCCAGACTAGCCTTGAAGATGAAATCTCCCTGCCTCTGTCTATCATGTAGGTGGCATAACAGGTCTGCATCACCAGGTCTAGCAGCAATTATCTTCTGGCAGCTCTGAGATCTTTCCCTGAAGATGTTGCACATGGAAGTTGCCACCACTGAGTAATACTAACCATCGAAGCTTCAAGGGTCTTAAGGATGATACTTCAGTAGACCACTAGAGGACAATGTAGAATCAAAAATGACAGAGTGGTTGGTGCCTTCTTCCTGAGTCAGGGATAACTTCCCTGCCTGTTCATATCAGGATGACCCACTATTTCTGAGCATCACAGCTGGTTCTTGTGAGAAGGAGATGTGGGACTTCAGATCACAGATATTTCTATGTCAATACTTCAGATGAATTTTGATTTAATGCCTCAACAGAACCAGATGGCTTGAATGAGACATAGGGAAAAAGGAGAGGGAAAGGAGAATAGATATGGTTATAGATAATATATGATGGGACATGTCATTCTGTATATATGTTTCTCATACTGGTCAATGAATAAAGCATTGTTGGCCAATAGGAAAGGAAGATAGGAGGGGCTAGGAGAGAAGAAGGAAATAGGAAGTAGACAGAAGAGCCAAGATGGAGAGTCTGGAGAAAGCAGTATGCTGGCTGGCTCCCCGATAAGAGAAATACATAGATCAGCAGAAATGGGTTAATACTTAAGATAGCGCTAGTGTGTGAGCATGTGGAGGTTAGCCGATAACTTTCAGGAGTCAATTTTCTCCTCCAGCACAGGTTCCAAGGATCATTCTCAGGTCTTCAGATTTGGTGGCAAGTGCTTTGACTTACATAATGCTTAAATGACTTTGACCTCTTCCATAGACTCATTCCTTAGAATACTTGTTCCCAGTTGGCAGCAGTTTTGGAGAGGTCATGAAACTAATAGGCACAAGGCTATAGAGAGAAATTATATCATGGGGTGGGCTTTGATAATTTACACACTTGACCCATTCCAGTTTAGTGTCTGCTTGCTATGTGAGGGTATAGTGTGGTCTCTCAGCCTCATGCTCCAGCCACTGGCTGCCATTCAGCCTCTGCCATTATGGTTCGCTCTCTCTGGAACTGTAAGCAAAAATAAGTTTCCTTCTTCTTCTTGCTTTTGGTCATGGTCAGAGCAAGATCATTTGGTTTTTGGCCACTGGGTTGCATCCCTTTGTAGTCACAGAGTCCTCCTAAGTCATCCAGTCTGCAGATTTCAATACATCACAATCCTTACAAGCTAAGCTTAGCCATCTTTCCTCAGTGGGCTGTTTAGAGTGACAAGTAATTGTGAAGAGTAGAGAATGGAGATTTGTTCTGTGTGTCACACTGTGCAGAGAAACAGAGGTCCATTCACACTCAAGTCCATAGTTCAGGAGTCCTGAAGTGTGATTGATATTTAAATGGAGGGCAAGAGGCAAGTATAACTAAGCAGTTATGGCCAAGAGTCCCACCTATCATTGACTCCTCATTAGCTCATTTTGGATAGTCTTATAAGGTAGTCTCATATGTTTCTGGAAATATGCAAAATGTCTTTTCATGAGGCAATTTCTCTTCTGGTTGGTCAATGCTTTGGCCTTTCCTTCCTCCAAGATAAGTCTCTGAGGAGATTCAAATTGCTTCAATTATTTTGTTTCAATACTCACTAGCCAAATGGAGTGACATCATGGGTATCTTTGGACCTTCTTGGCTCCTGCCAGGATGGTGAAAAACACCAATGTGGCTGCTTCGGAGGGCATCAGTTTACACAGCTCGGAGAGCATTTTGCGGTTTTGATAATCAAAGAATTGATGTGTGTGTGTGTTTGTGTGTGTGTGTGTGTGTGTGTGTGTGTGTGTGTGTGATGGTTTAGTATGCTAGAATTTCAAATATATAGCACAGTTTGTGTTGAGGTAGGAGTGTGGGTGCCATAGATACATTAGAAATGTTCATTCTGAACATTTTCCTATGGATAAGAGAGGGGGAAAATCACAATAAAAGAACACAGTTTTTTCTTGTTTGAAAGTCTCTCCTCACATGCTGTAAACCTAAAGTTCCTCTTATTCCATCCTAGGGATATTCCTTAACAACCTTGAGTCAGCAGGGGTCAGCACTTACTTCCTTCTCTCTTTCTTTTGTGAGACAGAGTTTCTCTGTTCTGGAACTTGCTCTGTAGACCAGGCTGGCCTTGAACTCACTGAGATCTACCTGCTTCTATCCACTGAGTGTTGGTAAGCATGTCCTTTTTTCCAAAGCTACTAGGCAGAATTTCTATAACTGGAGTCTCCTTCCCACAAACCATAACAAACAGAACTATGAATAAGTAAGATAAACAAATCAGCAAAGTCAAAGGGAAACATTCAAAAAAAAAAAAAAAAAAAACCTCCTCAAACAATACATACCTTCGAAACAATGTTCCACTTTCAATCTTCCACACCAAAAATAATCAAGGAAAACCAACAAAAGGAAACACAGAGTGGGCAGAGATATTTTCACATGATATCAAGGGCAAAATAGCTTGCCACATCTTTCATAGCAGGGCTCATACTTGGGATCAGAATAATAAGTACCCAGACAAGAGGACATGAGCTTGAGGCTACTCTTCTTGACTTGTATCAAGAAACCCAAAGTAATGAATCAAAGAAACCAAAACTTCTTTCTAATGAAAGCATCCAAGCAAGTAAGATTGCATGGGGCAAGAGAGATGTCGAGTGGTAAAGAGCTTTGGTCACTGTACCAGAGCACCTAGGTTAGATTCTCATGACCCACATGGTGGCTACCAACCATCTGTAATCCAGTTCCAGGGGCTCTAACGCCTGCTTTTGGCCTACTCATTCACTAAGCATGCATATGGTGTGTGTGTGTGTGTGTGTGTGTGTGTGTGTGTGTGTGTGTGTGTGTGTGTGTGTGTACTGGCAGAACAAAGAGAAAACCTAAGGAGAAAACTCACATATACATTTTAATTACCAAAAAGTAGAAAAATGGGTGAGGTTATTGATTTTTGTTACTGGGGAAGTTGAGTATCCTAGTTGGTTAGATCATCAACACAATGTAGTTATTTGGGAAGAGGAACTTGACTTGAGAAAATACCTCCATCTGTTGGGCATTTTCTCGGTTAAGTATTCATGGGGGCAGGCCCAGCCCACAATGATTGTGGTCATCCCAAGGATGGTGGTCCTGGGCTTTATAAAAAAGCAGGATGAGAAAGCCATGATGAGTGAACCAGTAAGCTGTACCCCTCCACAGCTCCTTCAGCTTCTGTCTCCATGTTGTTGCTAGACTCTATGCCCTGAATTTCCTCAGTAGTGTGACCAGAGAAATTGACCCTTTCTTTCCCAGATTGAGTTTGGTCACAGCAATAGAAATCCCAACTAAGACACTATGACTTACAAATTGCAGTCTTTAGTCTTGTTAGTAAAATAATTCAGAAATAGACTCAGAAGGGAGCTTGTGGACAATTTTAATGTAGTTTGAAATGAAAACAACAGGGCAGGCAAGCTGTAAATCTTGGCAACTGCCTGGTGAAGGGAAATAGAGGAGGAAGAAAGAGAGCCATATTGTTTGTAAGCAGTGACATGGGAAATAAACAGCTGCATGGGGAGTGGGGGGAAGGGAGAAGGATTCTAAGAAACAGAGTGAGAAAGCCCAATGTATCCAGGAAAGCATACTATCTTAGTTAGGGTTTCTATTACTGTGAAGAGAATCCATGACCACAGCAATTCTTAACAAGGTGGTAACTTACACTTTCAGAGGCTCAGTCCAATATTAAAATGATAAGGAGCATTGTGGGAAGCATGGTGGCATGAAAGGAGACATGGTACTTGGGTACATCTTGGCTTGCAGGAAAAAAGAAATTGACTGAGATGCACTGGGCAGTATCTTGAGCTTAGGAAGCATCAGAGCGCAACCCATAGTGAGATAATTCCCCTAACAAGTCATACCCACTCCAACAAAGTCACATGTCCTAAGAGTGCCACTCTCTATGAGAGTCAGACTACCACCCATGCCAAGGCAGTGGGCAGCACCAGAAAGAAAAGGAGATGGAAAAAGGAAGAAACAGGTAGGTTTTTCCGAGTGCCTGCACCGAGGAAGAGTCCTGGGAAGGTATTATAACTCTTCTGAATTCCCTATTCTGCCATTTCCATTCCAGACAGTTTTACCTGGTTAAGGGCCAGATACCAAATCTCACTGCATTTCTATTTTCCCTGAATATTACCTAGTGCATGGTACAGAACTTCTCAATAGCCAGTTAGAAACACTTCTGTTCTTTATGTTCCCACAGCATCCAGGGCTGACCCCGTGACTGCTCCAATGCTCAGCATGACAGCTTTCTTTCTGGCTCAGCTACTGTCGTGACTGCAATGGAAGAACAGACAGACATTGGTTTGGTTCCCATTATGCATACCCGTAGTATTATAATAGTTTATGAAACTGTTTTATGAAATTAGAATTAAGTTTCCATTTGGGATTACAGGAGAGCTAGTCAATGAATGATATTCTGATACAAACACGGATAATTCTGCCTGAAGTTTTATCTATATTTGCTCCATTCACGAGCTGCTTTGGTTCTGAGTTTAAATGGGCATACTGTGCATGGTGGCTCTTTCCCTTGAAGTTTTTGAGTGGAGAATGAAACTTAACATTCTCTTACTCTTGTGTCTATTCACTTTACCTATAGGGCATCTGATATGCACAGGACAGCCACTACCAGAGGAAAATCATTTCTTTGGTTTTTCAAGACAATGTTTCTCAGTGTAATCCTGGCTGTCATAGAGCTCACCCTGTAGACCAGGCTGCCCTCAGACTTAAAGACTTGCCTGCCTCTGCCTCTGGAGTGCAGGGATGAAGGTGTGTGCTAACACCTCCTAGCAGGAGGGAAAACTCTTAAAGTGGACATGAGTACACAGTTGGAGAAAAGAATATCTAGGAATGGTGGTACAGACCTGTAATCCCAGCACTGAGGAGGCTGAGGCAGGATCATAGCCAGGGCTACATACATAGTTTCAGGCCAGCCAGGACCTCAGAGGGAGACTCTGATGTGTGGGAGATGAAGGGCTTGGGGTTGATGGTGTGTGCTTCAGTCTTTAAACTAAATAAAGGTATAAAGGTGTTTATTTTAACAATATAATTGCAAATATTCAAAACTCTTAAGACCAACAGAAATTAAATCACAGCACCACAACCAAGTTTTCAGAGAAAAATGTGGGACTCAGATAAAAGTGCTTTGGATGGTTATTGCAGTCTCTCAATCCTGTAGGAAACACAGGAAGAAGTGTGGAACTGGCAGGGGTTCCTGCCTGGCAGAAAATATTCGTGGTTCTTTCTTGTTCATGTGGGTTTAAGCTCAGGGTGAGTTTAAATTCAGAAGACACAAATAATTTGGAGGAGGGAGGTCCAGCCTTGTGACCCACCTACAGAAGCATTAGTTCTTGGTAGGTCAGACTGTGTCCTCAGCTAGCCAATGGGCTGACAGTGTACACTTTTTAGGGCTAGCTGGAGTTTGCTGTGGTAGGAACAGCCTTGGAAAGTGCCTGGAACCTGGTTTGGAAGACAGTGCTAGAGATCTGCAACTCTGGGTGAAGCCACACATAACAACTTTATGCCAGCCTCCAATGCATGTGTGTCCTTGTTAGCCCATCCTTCTTTCTTCGACCTGGCTGTAAGTACATAGAGGTTTGAAGTGCCAGAGGCTGCTTCTTAAACCTTGCTCATGTTTGGTATTTTCACACCCAATAAGTCTCTGAGAGGCCATGGTGGAACATGCCTATAATATGTCTATAATGCTAGCATTTGTGAGGCTGAGGCAGAGAGAACTGGCATTTCCCAACCAGCTGAGCTATCAAGGTTGAAATTACATTGTAAGGAAAAAAAATAATAATCAAATCCAATCATCCAAGCAAACAAGGAAAACTTTTAAAAAGTGTGGTAATATAGGTCATTGGTAAAGAGTTCTCCTTGCTGGTTCAAGGGTGGGGTTAGTTCCCAGTATTGCAAACAACACAGAAAACCATGTTTGTGTGCTTCTGGAAAGGCTGGTTTTGTGTGTCAACTTGACACAAGATAGTCATTGGAGAGGAAGGGGCTTAGGCTGAAAAAATGCCTCCTTGAAATCTGGCTCCAAGGCATTTTCTCAGTTAGGATCAATTTGGGATGGCCCAGACCTTTGTGGGTGGGGCCATCCCTGGGCTTGTGGAGTAGGATTCTGTTAAGAAAAGAGGTCAGTTAGCAGCACAGGTCTAAAGAGTCTGCATCAGCTCCTGCCTGCAGGCAATTGCCCTGTTTGATTCCTGTCCTGACTTCCTTCAGTGATGAATAGCAAAGTGGAAATATAAGCCAAATTTACCCTTTCCTTCCCTAGTGGCATTTGTTCATGGTGTTTTATCACAGAAAACAAATCCTAACTAAGGCAACCTGCAAAGATAACCCTTTTCTAGACTAGAGATTTTCCTCACAGGCCATGGCTACCTCCTCACTGGTCTTATGGTACTTTTCCTGGTCTCTCTGGTCTACGCCTCCACTCTTTCCCATTTTTCCTGACATCTTCCCAGACCACTTATAGCCTATAGCTTCCAAATGCAACTGATCTTGGTAGCTCCTGGGTCATAGCCTATGCCAGTTTTCTTGCCTGACTTACTCTATTTTAGACATCTGACATCACTCTTACAGTAGTCACTGCTTTACTTATTGAATTTTGCTGTGCCTATTAGGTTGTTCCAGCAGATTCAAGGCAACCACACCTGTTTTCCAAATGTCTAGGGTAGAGTTGTAAGGGGTGTTTTATGAGGTGGCAGGAGATAATAAAATAACGTTTTGATTTTATACTGCATTTTTAGGCAAAGTCCCTTAGTAGCCTGGACCCTCTTATGTGGGATAAGATTACTAGGGTGATGCTCACATTACTTCAGATAACTGCTAAGCTTGCATTTAGTAGCCCCCTCCTCGCACCCCCTTTGGTTTTTTGAGACAGGGTTTCTCTGTGGCTTTAGAAACTCTCTTGGAACTTACTCTTGTAGACCATGCTGGCCATGCACTAACCACAGAGGTCTTCCTGCCTCTGCCTCCCAAATGCTGGGATTAGAGGCCTGGGCCACTACCTCCTGGCTAGTAGCCTTAATCATGGTGCTTCTAGCTGCTAAGCTTGCAATTAGAAGCCTTACTCGTGGTTATTGTTGTACTTCTTCCATCTCCTCCTTCTTGATAGTGAAGCTTCAGATGCATTAAAAAAAGTCTGTTGTTTATTAATATGCATATGTCTTAACCAGGAAGGTTAGAAAGTTAGCATGGTGGGGGTTATAGAGGTGAGGAATTGTTACTCAGGCTAAGGATGACTGGAGGGAGGTCAAATGAGATAAATATGAAGTCAGTCTTAGATGAACACCAGCAATTTCCACCGGATGTTCTCCTGTCTGAGCCCCACCAGCAAGAGAGCTTTTCCAGGCTCTTCCTCCGACTTCCTTCCACAGGTCACTTATGCCCATGGCTCCACCCCTAATGGGCTTGGTCAGTGCCACAAAAGGACTATCTCACTACAGATCAAAATTCTGTATCCTGGTCTGTGCTTTAGAAAGTTAGATGTTCCTCTCATCTTTTCCCCAACAATGAGGTGGGTGCAACCCAAGGCATCTTTTATGGGTTCGAGACCAATACCCTTACCATGTTTTGTATGGCAGGGAGCACAGTAGGCAGACCTCCAAGGCCTTGCTTTGATTTCCTGGGTTCTATATGATGGTTCAGACCCTGGCTGGGATTAGATTCTCCCCATCCTACATGTTAGACTTTTCATTCCTGTGATAAAATAACTGACATGAATATTATGAAGAAGACATTGTTTAGTTCATAGCTTCTGCCATCACTGCAAGAAGTGCCCAGTGTGACAGGAAACCTGACAGACAATAAGTAGAGAGAACACAATTACATGGTTGTCCGATGAGGCAGTATGGCTCGATCAATACCTCTTACCACTGAAAAGCTCACAGCTGCACAGCAACTAAACTCATACTTAACTTCCCTGTTAATAAATTCAAAGGGGAGAACCTGGTATCCCACCAAAAGCATCCTAAGAAATATCCTAACACATGCACTCTTCATTATTAATTTTAAAATCGTTATAATGTCGGAAAATCTGCTGTCATTGTATTCTGTCTCTCTAATACACACAAAACATTCACCACGTTCATGTGGAGAGACCCCCCCCAAATAACACATGCCATGGCCCCAACACATTCCCAATGTGGGGCCAAGGATCCATGCAGTCTGCCCTTAACAGGGGAGTCACTCAAGACTGGATACCTGTTAACAAACCTAAGTCCCTTCCCATCATTAATGGAGAGCCAGGCCTTTGTCCAATGCAGTGCAACTTTGTAGATAAAATAAATGCCAGGTATTATGGCAACTCTCAAGAGTGCATTCATAATAATCGATCATACTTTACAGTATTCCCCTTTTAAAACTATGAAGGGTAATTTGGAGGAGACTAGGGAACTATCCCTCAGGATCTCTACTCCAATAATTATGCTCAGGCTTCACACTTTGTTCCACCTGGAAAACCAGCCTGTTGTGATAAGATAGCACCCATCCGTGTTTCTGATGGTGGGCTGAGAGATCAGGGCAGAGAAATCATAGTCCAGAAAAAATGCAAAACATGATTGACTCTCTGATTCCTCATATGGATTATCATACATTATTACTTCCCAAACCCACGGTACAAACAGCAACTCACAAACATCAGATATTCAGTCTGCTATCCATTATGCTTTAAACATTACCAACCCCAGCCTAGCAAAAGACTGCCAGCTATGGTTGACCTTGGGAACCTCCTGGTCCATAGCATTACCTGTGCTTAATGATTCCTTGTTGCCTAATTATGAATTCATGGGGAAGGATAACTTCACACTTAGAGTCTCTTTTAAAGTCCAGCCCACAGGATTTAATAATTCCTCATGGTTTTACAAACATTTTAAGAATGAATGACAGCTTTGATAGAGATGTAGGACAAGCCTCCTTTACCTCTTGCTTTTCAGTGATTAATGTCTCCACAGCTCTATGTGCTGGTTCTGGACAAGTCCTACTTTGTGCAATGACTTAGCTTATTCCTTGCTGCCAGCTAATTGGACAGGATTGGGTGTCCTGACTACCCTCCTTCCAGATATAGAAATAATACCTGGATGTGCCCATCCCAATATGCAGCATGGACTATTTCACTCTGAGGCACAAGAGAGCAGTCTTACTCATTCCAATATTGGTTGGACTTGGTATTTCAGGAGACCTAGCCACAGTTCTGCAGGCATGGGTGTTAGGAACTAGCAGCCAGCTGACCCCTGCCCCAACGATGGGTGGGAGGCTCATGGCAGTGTCATCCCTATGTCAGCTTTACCTGGCTTTACCTGGCAGCCAGCGGACTCAGTTATGCATGAGCAAGTCCCCTTTAAAAGCAAGTGGCCCACACCCCTCTCACTCTCTGCCTCTCTGCCTCTCTGCTTCTCTGCCTCTCTCTGCTCCTTTGCTCTCTCTTTGCTCTCTCTCTGTTCCCTCTCTCTCTCCTGCTTTCAGTTGGCCACCAGCTACCCCCTCTTTCTCTCCCCTCTCTCAATAAACTCCATGTAGGTGCTGAGTCTCCTGTTTGTGTTTCTTAGGCATAAGTTGCAACAAAAGAACAACAATGGGAATAGCAATAAAATCATACTCCAGGCTGTCTCAACAGCTACTGATGATGTACAGACCATCTAAGTGTCAGTCCAGGACCTCCAGGACCAAGTTGACTCTATAGCAGTGGTGAACCTACAAAATAGAAGAGGGCTAGACTTACTCACTGCTGACAAGTGAGTTATTTGACTTTACAGCTAAATGCTGCTTCATGCTAACAAATCCGGAATAGTTCTAGACAGAATCAAGGAACATCAAGGAGAGCCCGAGAAACTTTGCAGATGGCTGTTTGATCAACCATCTGGAATGCCTAGAACGGACTCGTGCTTTACCTCCTTCCCCTGCTAGGTCCCATCCTTAGCCTACTTACTCTTTTATGGCTAGGACCTTTTCTGTTAACAAACTGATGTGCCTCATTAAAAATCAAATGCTATAAAAATGCAACCCATACAGGTACATTATCATCACCTTGAAATGGCTGATATGGGAGACAGCTATGATAAACTTCAGCCAATACACAGGTAACCTGTGTGTTGACAAAATGGAGTCATCCTGTCCTTGGAGATCAGGGCTGATTTTCCAATGACGGGCAACAGAGGAGAGACAGAGGTTTTCCTACCCCAATAGCCCCCTAAGACAGGAATGTTCGTCACAAGTATTCAATTCCAATGACAGGTAAGGCTATGCCACATTCCTGATCCAAGAATGTCTCTAACCTAATACAGGCACAGTCCTCTCAAGAACATCCCACTTCATGGCAAAGTTTGCATCTTAACAGCCATCTTTCCTATTATTCTCTTAGATACTAATATACTGGTAATTTTCCATTCCCCTATATTATTCCCTTGTTAAACATTTGATGCAATCTGACCCTGAAAGAATCCCAGCTGCATGCTTATCATATAGCAAGTTATCTTATAGCAGAACACCTGCATTCTGCTTGGAAGGACCTTCTGCCTCCCTCAAATACTCCACATTCTCCCTTTGTCCCGTTCCCTCATTTCTCCACCACTTAAACTCTGTGGTTATATTCATTAAATGAGACATGATCAGAATACTGTCTTGTTTCCATCTCTTGTGTCTCTTGGTTCCTCATTCGCCTCCCTCCGGCAGGGTCCCTGTCAACTAACCAGCAGGTCGGGGTAATTACTAGGATTCTAGCTTGAACAAAATGGATCTAGATATCATCTGCCATTATCACAGATGAGGAATCCAGGTCGGAGAGAGCTGACCTCAGGACAGACCAAGGGATCTTTGTTAGGTAGTTTGAGCTACATCTTGAATGTCCAAGTTGCTGTTGGGTGTCATGGAGTAAATGAATCTGCCTATTATGGGAAAGGTCTGCGCTGGTGATGGCATGCTAGAAACTAGTATGAGTGGGAATCTGTCCCCAAAACTATTAGCTAGATGCTAGACACTAACAGTGTGAGCCTGCCGCATGCAGAAACCAATTAGTATGTGTTTACTTAGAGCCCAGGATGGGTCAGGTCATAAGCATTGTAGATTCTTAGTACTTGTAACTTAGAGATACTTAGTGCTTGTAACTTAGCGATGCCAGTGACAGACAACAGGCTGAGTCCCACCACTAAGTAACAGCCTCCAGATGACCATATGCTCTGTAGAATTTTCCTGAAACTATAGCACCATGGAGATCTGCCTTTAGGAGCTTGGCCTGAATCATCTGTGGCTGCCTAGGAGGTGAAGAGAGCCAATAAAGAAATGTTTGTAACAAAGCAAACAGATCACAAACACCCACAGCCAACCAGTTTCTCAGGTTCTTCTCTAGTGCTCACAAAACATAGGATGTACTAACATGGCAGGGTTCAGAAATAAAACTCAAGTGTCTGTCTTGAGCCTGTGGCACAGCTCACAGATACTGCTTTCAGAGTTCATGCAGAGGAAGGGAGAGAGTGCATCTGTCATAAAGTCTGAAACATGGAGAAAGTTAGCACCATGAGCTTGGGAATTACAGTGTTCAGCCAAACAGAGCTAGGCTCGAGGCTGAGAATGAGCATGAGGGAGCATTTGAGACTGTGTGTAAGTCCATGTTCCCTGATGACAATTGACCAAGGCCAAGTACCCTCCCCTCCTTGGACTTCAATTTCTTACCTGGAAGAACCTTTCCAAGGTTCTCAATAGGCAGAGGTGGAGCTCTGCCTTGATGCCTTTCCTGCTGGCCAGTTGTTGGTGTGATGTTGGAGCCCCTGGCTCAGAGAAGGAAGAGCATCAGAAGGTGGCATTGTAGTATCAGCTATTAACAACCCATGTGCTCTTCACCCTATCTGTTCTCCCAAGTGAAATGAACAAATGAACATCAGACTTGTTTAACTCCTATTACCGAATGTGAAGTTTGCCAGGCAGGTCCTTGTGTAAGGTAGCATGTTTGCCTAGAAGTTAACAGTAGAGGACCAAAACTTTTTGCTGGGATTATTATCCCTTGTCTTGGTGCTCTTCACACAAAGCCCAGATTTGAGTCAAGAACACTAGGCTCAAATCTGAAACAAGCCCTTTCTGCAAGGACCCCAGGGAGGCAGCCCCACAGCACAGTGGCACTCTCACACCTTCTGGGACATGGGAGGCTTTGTGAATATAGAGTGTTATACAAAGCCTATAAATTGTGGCTATAAACACAAACTCAGAACTACTTGGAGGGAGAAAACTTCCCACAAGACAGTAATGCCTTCATTTCAGAAACTTCTGAAATGCATATGCAAGACCTCTCCTTGTCAGTAATCTTTGAGTGGCAAATTATGTCTTGTGATATTAAAAGTTATAGGAAAATACATATTAATGAATATCATGATGTTCGTCTTCTCTAGAAAGCCATGGGCAACAGACTGAGATATTAGTGTGGAGATTAGGAGAATAGACAGAGGAAGAATGTCCTCCTCAGTCTAGCCAAAGCCTGCCTCTTAGAGGACAAGCCAAGACACACACACTCACACTCACACACACACACACACACACACACAGAGAGAGAGAGAGAGAGAGAGAGAGAGAGAGAGAGAGAGAGAGAGAGAGAATGGTAGGGTGAGGCTCCCTTCTTGTTGCAGAAACCAGTGGATCCCTTGTGACTGAGGGGGCAGGGCTGCCCAATGAACCCTGGACACTTGAGGAATTCACAGCCTGACCTAGAAGACTAGGCAATGGTGAGTGGCAAGGCCTTTAGAAAAGATGTGTGTACCTCTGTTGCTCCGGGTTAATGTCAAACAACCTCATGACTCTCCTCTGTTTGGCAGAGAAGCCTTTGGATTTTTTTCTGCTGCTGCTTTGGCTTTTGGCAAGTGAAATATTCCAAGACCTCAGCCTTGCTCTGCAGATGGCTCTCACAATTTTGCTGACTCAAGTGTGGTATGCTCTGCTTCTGGAAGGAACTTATAAAGGCCTCAGCTTGCTGGAGTCCCAGCTCCTGCTCAGAGACATGGTGATACGGTTCACTGTTCTGGTCTCAGACACCAGGACCCTCATACCCCATTCCTGAGAGCCACCATCTTTGCCTAGCTTTCTGTCTTTCTAAGTATTTGCTCCACACAGCTGCCAAGGTGTAACAGTAATGCTCATGCTAACTGTGCAACTACCATACTGCTGCCAGGTCTAACACTGACTTCCTGTCCTGCATCTTTGAGGTAACTCTTTCAAGCATTCAAAATCCTTTGTAATGCAAGACTTCTCTAACCCTGTGGGGAAGAAAGCTTGAGATATGGATTAGCCAGGTCATTAAATGAATCAGGACCACAAGATTAGACTGAAGTGAAAGGGAGCTGGGCTTTTTAGGGAAATGAGCCATTCTAGCACCAGGGGAAACTGCCTGGGCTTCCAGGGAGGTCAAGGAGGGGGAATGGGGACATTGAGCACCACAGCCCTCTGTCCTTGTTCCTCAATCTGTGGACCCCATGTGGCTGCTCTTTGGGAGGTGTCCTCCACCCCCACTTTCAGTCACAAATATGAGAGCATCTTGGGCATTACTCACTCTCAACAACAGCACATGTAATATTAAGTTACACGGGTCCTAGGAAACACTAAGTGAAACTACTTCACAGTTGCATTCAGTCCTGAAACACTCAAGCATCACCTCCTCCCCAGTTGGGGCAGCAACAGTCTATTCTTCCCTGGGCAGCAGGTGCCTCACTTGGCCTTCTTCTGCTGCAACCCTGGGTAGTGCTCTTTCCTGAACCTACTGGTTGGGGAATATTATTTTAAGTTGTGTCTTTTGTTTATGCTGCATTTGTTTAACTCTGTGAAGTTGTGTTATTGTAATTTTCTAAAATAGAAGATGGTCTAATAAGGAGCTGAAGGCCAATAGCCTGGATAGAGCAAGGACAGGTGGGGCTGGCTGGCAGACAGTATACATAGAAGGAGAAAGGAGGGAGAGAGGAAGCAAGAAGAGAACAAGGGGAGGAGGATGTCATGGACCAGCCACTCACCGAGCCCAGGAGTAAGAGTGAAATAAGATATAAGTGAAATAAGAGGTAAAAAAAGGAAAAAGCCCAGTGGCAAAAGGTAATTGGGTTAATTTATAGTTAAGTAAAGCTATCAACAGACCAAGCTCAGGCCAGAAATTCATTATTAAAAATAAGCCCCTGGGTGTGATTCTTGCATTGGGGGGTGTGTTCCACAGAAAAGTAAGACTAAAACATCACATTATACCTCCCTCTTTGCGGGGTTCTTTTCCACTA
This sequence comes from Phodopus roborovskii, assembly GCF_943737965.1. Taxonomy (NCBI): domain Eukaryota; kingdom Metazoa; phylum Chordata; class Mammalia; order Rodentia; family Cricetidae; genus Phodopus; species Phodopus roborovskii. The sequence goes on from NW_026125596.1 coordinate 61,427, forward strand.
AGCAGATAGTAAAAACAAGTCAGAGGCTAACCACCTGCTTTATGTTAACATATCAACAGTAACTGATACCTACACTTTTCTAAAAGAGGGGGTAAAAAGACAGAATACACAATTTTTGAGGTACTTCAAGACAGGGATGGCTAAACAGTCCATCAATATCAGAAGAATTTAGTTCTTTTAAGTACATATGTGCTCCCCATGGAAGGCATCACCCTTCCTGGGGAGCAGAAAGTGGATAGGATGGTGGTTGGTGCAGTGGATAGGGAAGAAGTAAGGATGTGGGAACTGGGACTGACATGTGTAGTAAGCTTGTTTCAAATTTAAATTTTAAAAAATCATCAAAGTGGTCTCACTCTCATGAGTAAGTAAAATTAAAAGTTTACTGACCTTTCAAAATATTTATTTCATGGACAGTCTCTCTCTCTCTCTCTCTCTGTCTCTCTCTTTCTCAGTCTCTCTCTCTTGCTTGTTCTCTCACTCTCTGTTTTTTTTTTTTTTGTTTAATACAGGTTGTATGTCTGTGTAGCCCTGGCTGTCCTAGTACTGAGACAGCCACCTGCCTCTGCCTTCTAAGTTCTGGTATACTTAGTGCTTCTCAAGTAGTTGATTTACAATGACACATAGATTCATATGTTCATAGGTATTTGTACAATTTATTTTAGTCTCATTAACCTTTCTAAGCCATTAGGAATATCGTTATTTTTTTCATGAACATAATAATATTGACTTTGAATCATGCCAAAGGGACAAAGCAGGGGTATAAGTCATCACATCACAAGCTTAATCTTCACAGTGTTCTCTCTCTCCTCTAATAGTGCTCCAGTGCTTGCTTCCCCTTCCTGACACATCTCTTTTCTGCTCAAGTACCAAGTCCTTTGTTATGTGACACTGGGCCTAAGAAGCTTCTCATATGACAAAGGGTGAACAGCCAGGCAGTGGAGGGGAGCAGTAGTTATCCATGCAAGCAATGGCCAAGAGAATTTAAAGGCCTAGGATGTACCTCTTCTATTTTTCCTGAGTGGCACTTGTCCCCTGAGGATAACACACACACACACTCATCCTGACCTCTCTTCAAGTCTAGAGAGTGAGTCGGGAAGATTCACACTCAGGGCCTTGATTGCTTTTGTGTTCTGTGAGTCAATTCCCTGGATGTTGTCCTGGGACTCCCTTGTGACAGGTATCCCTGATTCAGCTTCCAGTTTCGACCATCTATAATGTCATCTGTTCCAATTTTGTGTCTCTCATCTAGGCCTCCCAAGGGCTCCTATGCAGTCTACTTCAGGCCTCACTTACTCCTTCCCTTTCTTCCTTGTGTTCAGCACCTTTCAGCCACCAGGATTCTTTGTTATTTAAATTTCTGCTGGAAAAAGCCCTTATGCTCAAGAAACAAAATAGGCACTTTGCACACACAGACTTGCTCCAGGGACATCCATGGGCCAAGATCACACTTCCACTTTGAAGCCTTGGGTGACATCATTGAGCCATGTGGGCCTCCAGGGGACATGTGCCTTGGGGTTAGCTCCACAGCCAAGGAAGGGGCGGCCAAAGTGGCTGCTTCTGTGGCTACTAGAGTATGTTTCTCCTGATCTCTCAGTTGTTGTCTCCCCGTGGCTGCCTTAGTCTGTTTGCCCTTCAGGATCAATGGATATTGGAGGCAAGCTGTCATGGAGAGGGCTCTGGTATAAGAGGGACTAGGGAGTCTGAAATGCACCTGAAATAGCTGAGGTAATGGCTGTAGGGAGGCTTAAGGAGGTCTTTGTTTGTTTGTTTGTTTGTAGTTTTTCATGACAGGGTTTCTGTGTTTGACAGCTCTGCTCAACCTGAAACTCACTCTGTAGTCCAGGTGGCCTTTAACTCTAAGACCTGCCTGCCTCAGCCTCCTGCGTGCTGGTATTAAAGGCATCTTCCATAACCCTCTGTTATTCATTTTTATTTATTTATTTTTAAGCAAGGGACTCATATGGCCCTGGCAGTTCTAGAATTCATTCACAATATTGTCGTGACCACCTCGACCAGCAAGGAAGACACAATGCTACGACTGTTTTTAAGCAGTTTTTTCAGGAACCTTGAAAAATCTTCTGACCCCAGGGAAAGCCCACCCACAGCTTAAAAGCTCTCTACACATTATTAGTAGTCACATTGTGTAAAGGTAACAGGATTATACTTCTGTTTCAACTACGAAGTACTTTTATCACCTCATGTAAGGATTTCTTCCATGTTCTGTATGAGTAAAACCAGAGAGTAGCTTTAGTTGGCTTTGGTCTCAGAACTCTTGTTTGTTTGTTTGTTTGTTTTGTTTTGTTTTAATTAGTTTTCCCCTCTGAAGTCAAAATTACCCTGTTTAGCCCAGACACTTACTATGTAGCCTAGGCTGAGCTCAGAAGTGTAATATTCCTGTCTCAGCTTCTGGCATGTTAGAATTTACAGGCCTCTCTCACTGCATCCATCCCAGAAAGCATCTTTGAGACTGGCAGAGTTAGTTTCTGTCGGTGTGTAATGCTAGAGCTGATGGAGAGATAACTGGTGATTAAGAATGTTTCTTTGACTTCCAGAAAACCAGATCTAAGTTCCCAGCAACAAAGGTAGACACTTAACAAGGACCTGTAACTACAGATCAAGGAGATAAAACACCTTCCTCCTACTCAGACCTCCTTCCATGGGTCACTTCTGCCCCTGTCCACCCTCAATGGGCGTGGTCAGTGCCACAGAAGGACACAAAGTGAATATCCCACTATAATTCCCCTTTTAGTCTAAGGCCTGGAGGAAAAATGTTGATTAACAGAAAGGAGTTAATGCTTAAGACAGAGCTAGCCAATAAGAAACTACTACCTGGACAACAGCAGTATATCTAATACAGAGTCTGTGTGTGTTATTTGGGGTCGGCGTGGCAACTGGATAAGACCGGCCAGGCTGGCGGAAAAACCTACTCCTTACACCACTCCTTAAAACAAAATATGTGACTACAACTGTTTGGGCAGGAAGAATACTTGATTTATAAAAGGTAGTTAATGAAGACTTTTCTGAGAAGGTGGAATTTGAGATTAGTAGGGCTCTGCCTGGTATCTTGAGCAAGCCTGAAGCTGTTGGCCACCACTTCTTGATCCAGAGTTACTATTGGTACTCTTCCTGCCCCCATCCACAACCCAGAGTTGTCATTGGTACTCTTCCTGTTATGCTAACACACACCTGGTGGGGAGGAGCTAAACCTAATAAGTCTGTTATTTTCCACTGTGCTGTGAGTCAGTATATAAGCCCACTCCATCCACTCAATAAACACCATTCGGCATTCCAACATTGCCATTGAACAAATAAATAAATAAATAACTAAATCTTTAAGGAACACTAGAAAAATCATGTGAGTATCCTCATGATACTCATTTACTGAAGCTTCCATCCTAAAATGAAACACTGACAAATTATTTTCAATAGCATATAAATGTAGATTATGACATAACGAGGCATACTCCATCCCACAGAATACAAGAATAACTCTATACGAGTTGTCAATCTATTCTAATAAGAAACATTTCATGTGAGTTTAACTAAAATGTATGGGTTTTTGAAAAAAATAATCAACAATAAAATCCATAAAAACAAGGCATAATGATATATTTTGAACTTCTAATCTTTTGAGTTGGGAATCACATAAACTGTATTTTATGCCCACTGCACAAACTACTTACAGAGATTGATGATAACATAGTACTGAAAAGGCCACTGCAAAATCAGGAAGATAGAACATTCCCATGCGTAATATTGACTCCTTTAACTTTCTCCAAATGCACAGATCAAGTCATGAAGATGAACCTATAATTCATAGGACTGTAATTCCTGATAGTAATGCATACACCTACAAACAACTGATTTTTATCAAAATATCTAAAATGGTACAATGAAAAAAAGAAAGCATCTTCAACAAATGGTGCTGGCATAATAGGATGGTGACCTGTAGAAGACCTCAAAATAAATCAGGCCACACTGAACCTCTTACAAGAGAATGTAGGAGGTACCCTTGAATGAATTGGTACAGTGACAGCTTCCTGAACTGAACAAAATAGCAAGGATACTAAGATTGACAATTAATAAATGGGACATCGTCAAATTGAGAAGATTCTGTAAGGCAAAGGACACAGTGGACAAGACCACAGACTGGCAAAAGATCTTCACCGACCACATATCAGAGAGAGTGCTGGTCTCCAGAGTATACAAAGAACTCAAGAAGCTACTCACCAAAACACCAAATAACCCTATTAAAAATGGGGTACAGAACTGAATAGAGAATTCTCAATGGAGGAATCTAAAATGGTTGAAAGACACTTAAAGTGCTCAACATCCTTAGCCATCAGGGAACTGCAAATGAAAACAACTCTGAGATACCTTCTTAATCCTGCCAGAATGTCTAAAATTAGGAACACCAATGACAATTTATGCTGGAGAGGATGTGGAGAAAGTCAAACATTCTTTCACTGACTGTGGGAGTACCAACTTGTACAGCCAATTTGGACATCTGTATGGTGGTTCCTCAGGAAAATGAGAATGAGTCTACCACAGGAACTGGCAATCCCACTCTTAGGCATATACCAAATTCATCCACATTCATGCAACATGGACATCTGTACAACTATGTTCATAGCAGCATTATTCATAATAGCAATAACCTGGGAGCAACATAGATGTCCCTCAACTGAAGAATGGGTAAGGAAGATGTGGTACATTTACACAATGGAATACTACTCACTGGGGGGAAAATGGAATCTTGAAATTTGCAGGCAAATGGATGGAACTTGAAGTAACCATTGTGAGTGAGGTAACCTACTCACAAAAAGAGGAACATGGAATGTACTCACTCATATATGGATTTTATACATAATGCCAAGGACCACCAGTCTATAATCCACACTGCTAGAGTAACTAGGATACATGAGGAACCAAAGAGATTCATGCAAGGTCCCTCATAGAAGGGGAAAGGAACAATATCTCCTGAGCATATAGGGAGTGAGGGTGGGCAGTGAGTGGAGTGCAAGCAAGGACAAAGAGAAGGGGAGGAGAGCATGTGGGACTAGGAAGATTGACTCAGGAGGACAAGAGAGCAAAAATAAAGGATAACATAAAAAAGAAAACTGACTATACGTGTTCAGAGACCTACAAGGATGAACCCAACTAATGATCTGAGCAACAGAGGAAAGGCAACTATAAATGCTCTTCCATGATAATGAGATTGATGAGGAACTTATTTGCCATCATAGAGCCCTCATCTAGTAGCAGAAGCAGACACCCACAGCTAAACACTGAATAAAACTGGAATCCAAATGCAGAGAGAGAGGAGTGATAAGAAAATGGGGGCAAGACCAGGCTACAGAAACCCATAGAGACAGCTGACCTGAACAAGGAGGAGCTAATGGATGTCCAGCCTTATACCTGGGAAACCAGCATTGCACCAACTCAGACCCCCTGAACTTGGGTCTCAGTTAGAAGGTGTGGACTGTCTAAGCGACCTCTGACAGTGGAACCAGGATGTATCCCTGGTTCAGGAAAAGACTTTGGGAGCACATTGGCCCTGGAGGGATACTCCCTTACCCTAGAGGCAGAAGGGAGGGCCTAGTCCCTACTCCAAATGACTTGACAGATTTTTTTGATCCCTCCTGGAAGGCATCACCTTCTCTATGGGTGGGGACATGGAATGGGACTGGAGGGGGCGGATAAAGAGGGTGTGATGGAAGGAAGGAGAGAGACTTGGGGTTGAAGTGTAAAATAAGAGAAAATAATAAATATAGGAAAAATATTTTCTTTTAAAAATGTGGGGGTTTCTTATGGAGAGGTTCGTCCTCTGCTCTCTGATCTACTCATTTCCAGGAATTCCACACATGAGGTAAACTCAAGCACACAGTTTGTAGAAGTGAAGCCTGAGTTCACACTTTCACATGTAAAAAGAAAGGGGGCTGGGGGTAAAGTCTAATGTGAGTGAAATGTGGATTTCATTTCCTAATCATGTGTAAGATTGACTCATTCTGTGTGACACATCCAGTCTAAGACAGTGAGTTAACAGTGGGAAGTCACTCCAGTGTGGCATCTGAAAAGGTCTCTGCAATGTCTTTGTACTGCCAGTGTAAGACTAAAGTCATACTAAAATGAAAATGCCTTCCTCAAACAAGAAATGACGTCATAGAGTTTCTTTTCTCTACACTAACACCCAAGGAATGGGCTCATGGAGGAGGCTCTAGTTTTTCTGAATTAAGGTCATGTCCTGCTACACAGAGAGCTGGTAATGGAGCATGCATGTAGATACTTTGAGCAGCTAGTATCTGTTGGCAGATAGTCTTGGGAAAATTTATCTTTGATACTCAGTACACATCACACACCTACAGTGCTATGAACATAATTATCTGTCTGAAAAAGTTACCAAGTTACCTGTTTTGAAACCTATGAAATTATACTAAAAAAATCATGAACATTGTCTATGTTCTCATTGCTCAGGTTCACATAAAGAAAGTTGAAATATGGAACACTATCTCTGCCTCTGGTTGACATATGACATATAGACATTGAGAAATAAAACAAGAGTGTCTTTCCAATCAGTGTGATATAATCCAAACTATAGCCTTCTTTCCCTGAAAAGTATCATTAGAGTCATTGTTTGCCCTCCCCAGACTGTAATACTGGTGGGTCAGTTGAGGGCAGGCAGATGAAGCACTCCAGAGAATGTTTCAGGGAACTGGGTATGCTTTAATGCCCATGAGCAACTACTCATATACCAGAAGCACAGTATCTGATTTGTTAGTTCACTACCTAAGTATGAGTAGTGAGCACTCATACTTTGTGCTCTTTGGAGAAAGCCCATACAAGAGCCAAGAAGAAACAATTGTGTCAACCAAGACACTAGGCACACAATGGGCTTGTGTCTCAGCTAGACAAGGCCCCGTGTTACCCAATTGGCTACTAGCTGACCTTCCCCAGCTTCCACCCTCATGTATCATTATTTTCCCAGATAACAAGCATATCCTCTTCACAGAAAGCTTCTCCAAGTTCGCTATCACAAAATTGTCATAGAACACTCCTGTGGACAACTCAGGGCAGAAAGGGTTGGAAACAGAATTGCTTTGCATTACAAATCATTTTCCCAAACTTTATGCATAAATATTTCAATTACAATAAATCGATTGAAAAACCAATATAAAGAAAAAATGTAATTGAATAAAAAAATACATTAGGAGGGAAACAGACATTAAATGAAAAGTAAAAAAGGCTGGCACAATTACATACCTTGAAATTGCTTTCTATTGCTGTGATAAAATATAAGTAGAACCAGCATGGGGAAGAAAGGGTTTATTTCATATAAAAGCTTGTGATTTAGAACCAAAGGAAGCCATTTCAGCAGCTCAATGGAGGAGCCTGAAACAGAAACCAAGGAAGCTCACTGCTCTTTGGCTTCCTCCCTGCCTGAAGCTCAGCTACATTTTTGCACAACACAGGCCTTCCTGCCTAGGAATAACAGTACCACCCACAGTGGGCAGGCACTCCTACATCAATTGTGAACCAAGAATATGTCCCACAGACATGCTCACAGGCCAACATGAAAGAAGCAAATTCTTAATTGGGTATGAAGTTGACAACCAAGATTAGCCTTCCTAGTGACCCATGGAAAAGGAGTTGGAGGATTTCAGGATATAGGATGTACCATTCCTTTGGAACACCTGTGTTTGCATCTGCTGACTTGGCAGCAGTTAGAGAAGTCAGAAACTAAACACAGATGGGGAACTACAGGTGCTAACCATTTCTGAGTGTTGTATTTCAGACAGGACACTCTTGTCCTTGATAAAGTTCTGTGCTATAGAAGTACTGAGAGCCTAGGGAAAGAACATCTTAAAGCAGCAGAGGATAATTTAATATTTACAGACTCCTAATGTAAATTCTCTAAGAACAGGGAAGTGAGACATGAGTAGTTCGGAATAAACAAGAGATTGGTGGAGCTGGAGCAAACAGTAAAGCCCTGGAGAACAGTAAACTTACACCTGGAATGAATTCGTGTTAATTGTACTTTGTAGTTCCATGAAATTTATCAAAACCTGAAACTAAATGTGAAAATTCTTCAAAATAGAAAAAGTAAAATCCCCAAGTCAATAATGTGGGGGCAACTTCTCACATGTCTATAGACACAGCTATATAGAAATATGAAAAGCATTTGTACTATTTTGAACCAGAGCTAATTCAAATAATATTTTCTGTTTGTTTACTAAAGTAAAAGGATGCATTTGTTCATTTAAATGTAATATGTTTGAGGATAATCCACGAAGAGAGGAAAGAAATAGAAACTGACAGAAAGAGAGAAAAGAATGAAAACCAGACAAGGAAATTCCACCTCTTACACAGCCTGGAAGTCAGAACCTATGGATACCTGCTGTCTGTCCTATCTAAAAGAAAGAAGGCATGTGCTGTGTTTGAGGGTAAAAGCTGATTTGGCAAATTCAGACTGTCAGAATAACCGAAAAGCCTTGTTGTGAGGAGACATGCTCTTGTCATGAATGTCCGGCTGGGCCCTAGTGATTCTAAATCTAATTTTAACCAGATGTCGGGAGAGTGTTATGGCTATCGCAGGTCTCGATCCACTGCCTCTGAATTGGGAATAAGTGGCACTTTTCTCCTCCTGCTGGATCAGAGAAGGCAGCTGACAACACACTGAAACACAGTTTTCACGGCCTCAGAGGCCAGAATTCCAACCCTCCCAACTGTCTTTCCCACAGGTACCCGCCCACACCTAACTAAGCATGTGCAGAGCTCCTGGCCTCTGCAAAGACTGGATCTCCACCAAGCTGCAGAGGGTGAGAAATCAGCTCTGCCTGGAGGCTGGAGCCCAGGGTGGCAGGGTGAATGTGGTGAGGGAGAGAGTAAGGTGGTGGTGGTGGTGGGGAGAGTGGAGAGGAGGGTGGTAGTTAGGCCTTTTCATTTGGAGGGACTGACTGAAAGCGAATTGGGTAGAGGCAGAGCCATGGTTGAGGTGGTGCACTCTTGTTACTGATTAGTTATCTAATTAAAAGAAGGAACTATGGTACATTCTCTTCTGACCTCCACATATGAGACATGGTGATAACACAAGCATAGAACTAAACACAATAAATAACCAACCGACCTGGCAGATGCTAGTTGTCCATGTTATCCTCATTCTGCAACCTGCAGCTCTGCTTGCCAGTACTTTGTACTGACGCCAGAATTTGGATCAAGTGCAAAGAACATCCAGGAAGTTCATAATTTGTGCCTTGCATTTTGGAAGGCCCGGAGTAAGCTGGGTATTGTCTGTTAAATAGTGCTGTCTTGTAGAATACTCCAAGCCATCCTATGAAGCAAGCACAGGAGAATCACACTCCAAGATCTCAAATGACCCAGAATGAAAAGTGTCTTGAAAACTCTTCAAATAAGATCAATCCCAGCTTTAAATTTTCAGATTAGGATTGTATAGTTACCAAACACAAGCCAATGTCTCCCCCAAAACCCCCCCTTCCAGGAAACTTCAAAGGATGACACATTTCTGGTTCCAAACCTTTTGAATGAGAAGAGAAATACTCACTATCTGCTGTTCTCATGCTGTTACATACAGCTTTCTTCTGGGAGAGCACAGAAATAGCTGCCTCTCTCACATACATGTATCTACTGAAAAGATCCAGAACTGGATACAGTAGTGATCTCCTCTAATCCTGTCACTGGGCAGGCTGAGGAACATGTATGCATGCATGTATACATGGATGTGGTAAGAGAGGACTCTACTTTCTAATGTGTCAGAAGCTGGAACAGGAATATTACACTTCAGAGCTCAGCCTATGCTACATTGCAAGTTCTGAGCTATACATGGTTACTTTGTCTTCAGAGGGGAAAACTAATTTGAAAAAGCACGAGTTCTGAGACCAAAGCCAGCTAAAGCTACTCTCCCCTTGTACTCCTTAAAAGAGTTGATAAAAGTACTTAGTAGCTGAAACAGAAGTAAACCCCAGACATCATTACACAGCGTGACTTCTAGTAATGTGAATGAATTCTAGGACAGCTAGGGTCATATGAGTCCCTTACTTTAAAATAAAAATAAATAAATAAATAAATGAATAACAGAGGGTTGTGTCAGATGCCTTTAATCCCAGCACACAGGAGGCAGAGGCAGGTAGATTCTGAGTTTGAGGGCACCTGCTCTACAGAGCTTCAAGTCAGGCAGGGCTGTTAAACAGTGGAAAACCTGTCTGGAAAAACTTTAAAAACCAAACAACAAATAAATCAAACCCCCTCCAAAGGACTCTGAAACCCTCCCTATAGCCATTACCTCTGTTATTTCAGCTGCATTTCTGCCTCCATAATCCCCACTCTCCCCAGCATCCTCTCCCTGACAGCTTGCCTCCTATATTCATTTATCCTGACCAGGAGCCCCACTGTTGCAGCCAGGGGGAGACAACAACTGAAGAGATCACAACAAACAGACCCCACCCACCACTGAAGGGGCCACTTTGCCATGGAGCTAAACCCAAGGCACAAGTCTAGCCACAGGCCGAAGCGGCCCTATGACATCACGCAAGGAAATAAATCCAGTCTGGTCCAGGTCTATTGATGACCCTGGAGCAAGTGTGTGTGGGCTGTGCTTACTTTGTTTCTTGGGCACAGAGGATTTTCCAGAGGAAATTTCAACAAGAAAGATCCCTGGTGGCTTAAAGCTGCAGAACACAGCAAAGAAAGGGAAGGAGTGAGTGAGGCTTGAATCAAGTAGACTTCTTGATAGAGCTCCAGAAGCCGGCCGACAATGAAGGGTGAGCTGGAGGACAGACAAGGATTTGAGAAGGGTACGAGTATAGAGGGCCAGGAACGGGAAGCTGAATCAGGATACCTGTCACAACAGAGTCCCAAGACCACTTTCCAGGGAATTGGCTCAGAGTGCATAAAAGCAATCGAGACCCAGAGTGTGAAGCCACCCGACTCAATCTCTAGACTAGAATAGATGTCAGGATGAGTGTGCATTATCCCCAGGGGGAACTAGTGTTGCTCAGGAGAACTAGAAGAGTTGAGTGCAAGTCCTTTAGCTTATGCTGGCCCCTGCCTACCTGAATAAGTGCTGCCAAGGACCCTGCTCCCTTCCACTGCCTGGCTTTTCACCCTTCCTCTCATAAAAACCTCTGTAGGTGCATGCAGTATCACAAACCTAAGACATTGGTATGTGAGCAGAAAAGAGAAGCAAGGTGAGCACTGCAGCGGTTTTAGAGCAGACAGAAAACACTTTAAAAATTAAGCTCTGATCTGGTGATGCACACCTCACTGTGTCATATTATCAGAGATCAAGTGCTTAGGCATGCCTCAAAGTCAATATTATTATGTATATAAAGGAAATACTTGATCTTGTGTCCTATGCCTTTGAACCCAGCATCCTATACCACATAAACTAATGAATGAAAAGGTGGTGGGTGTGTTCACAGGGCATTGGTGGGTCTTACCTTTAATCCCAGCACTTGGGAGGCAGCGGCAGGCTAACCTCAGTTCCAGGCCATCCATGTCTACAGAGTTAGTGCCAGGACAACCATGGCTATGCATTGAAACCCTGTCTTAAAAAAACCCTGTGTGTGTGTGTGTGTGTGTGTGTGTGTGTGTGTGTGTGTGTGTGTGTGTTGTGCTATGTGTAAGGACACATGGATTTGTGAGCATGGGTGTGGGTGTAAAATAAGTCCTGGATGAATCAAGCTGAGTTCTTTTTGACCCAGTTGTTTGATGAATATGTTGGAATCCAAAGTCTTAGGGAGGAATTTTTCACCTGTTAAAATTAGCCTTTAGCTTTTCTGTCAGGGGTTGAAGATTTAGCTTAGTGGTGAGAATGGTTGTGTGGCATGTACAAGGCCCAGGGACTGATCTCTAAAGCTGAAAACAAAATCCTTTAAATGAAAAGAAGTAAGAAGACGAGGGCTGTTGTTCTCTAAGAGCCCTTATGTTGGAACAAAACCATCACTAGACTGGATTGAAAGTTGTGACATCCTCTGCTTCTGAAACCTGCAGGACATCGGATGAGTTTTCCAATTGCTTGCTGATTCTTTTTGTTCATTTATACTTTTTTTTTGTCATTTCATTCTTGCCTATTTGTTTATTTATCTATTTATTTATTATTTGGAGACAGTGTCTCATGTTGTATTCCATGGACTGTCTCATGCTGGGAGATAATCCTGCCTCTGCCTACTGAGTGCAGGGTTTAAAGGTGTATAGGACCATGGTAAATCATTAATTTATTATTTATTTAGTGTATTTATTTACTTTCATTTCTTGCAACAAGATTCCCTGTGTAGTCCACTGTGTCCTAGAATCACTCTATAGACCTTGCTGGGCTAAAACTCATAGAGTTTAGACTGCCGGTGAGTGGAATTAAAGTTGTGTAACACTACTGCCTGACTATTTTTTTTTTATTTATACTTGTTGAATGTTCTCAAAGTTCATGGAGTTCAAGAGGCCTTCAAGCAGGAAATTATGCAGTATAAACTGAAACAGAGTTCTTGGAACAAAGTGAAGACGGCTCATCGGAAGATCTTCCCAACTTACTAGTTAAGATTCATGGAGAAGAAAGCCTGGGATGTGACCATCAGAATCTTCCAGAATATCAATAGGAAGGATCATAGTGAGAGGGCAGCAGGAGAGATTGCTGGTGAGTAGGGTCAAGCTTCTTTACCGTGAAGTTTGTGTCATAGTTTTGATACCTCTTGTTCATTCCCAACTTCCATAGGACAGGCAGGTGTGGGGAATATTATTCTACTTAAGGAAGGAGGCAGACTGGGATAGATATGTTAGCTCTGATCTGTGAAGTCAAATGCATGAAGGTTTCATGCCCTAACCTACCTAGATTGTTAAACTTCTACATAGGACATCAGTCATTTTACCCTTGTATCAAATAGAAGACTTAACTCTAGAGTGAAGTTGTAACTCTGGATTTGGGCAGGCAGCATCAGAAAACACATGGGAGTGCAGGAAGTTGGCACTGTCTGTGTAAACCTGAAAATCTGACTTCAGAAACCACATAAAATCCAGGCATCAGAGCAAGTTGGCCCGTCAGCATGGCAAGGTGTAAGGTAGCTGAAGAGAAACCTGTCTCAAAAAATGACATGGAGGAGGGTCTGCAGGGATAGCTCAATGTTTTTAAGGACACCTGCTACTCAATCAGAAGACCTTTGTCAGTTTCCAGAACCTACTTGGTGGTTCACAAGCAGCACATAACCCAAGTGTCAGGGAATCTAGTGCCCTCTTCTGTCTCCTAAGGGCACTGAACTTATGTGATACACACACATATGCAGACAAAAGCACCCATATGCATCTTTCTTTTCTTTCCTTTCTTTCTTCTTTCTTACTTTCCTTCCTTCCTTGCTTCCTTCCTTATTTCTTCCTTCCTTCCTTCCTTTCTTCCTTCTTTCTTTCTTCCTTCCTTCCTTCCTTCCTTCCTTCCTTCCTTCCTTCCTTCCTTTCTTTCTTTGTTATAAGCGCAGGGCACCTAAAAAGACACCTAGCATTGACCTCTGGTCTCAACATGCATGTGTACTGTGCCCCTTCCCCAACTCCTACACCTACATACCTTTCATGTATGTATTTGAATCAACTGTTTTCTGGTGTGAAACAAGATTTCTCCTTTTTTGTCATGGCTGGGTCTGTTTTGTTCTTTAACAAGCACAAGTGAAAATGGTAAAGCCATCTTTCATTAACAGCATGGTCTTAAGATTCACATGAATATTTATCCTGGTATAAGATGTCATGGATGCAATTCATGATAATGGTAGGTCTGGTGCTATGAAAGGTTTCTCATGCCTCAGTTTTTTGTTTGTTGTTTTAAAAAAAATGTCTCTGTGCTGTTCTTTCTACTCTGACTTTTTCTAGAACTACAGATATATATCTTTGATTTAAGTTTAAAGTATATGAGAACAAGAACAATTAGATTCTGCCTTAGATGAATGTGAGAGTACTTGCATGCACTTCTGTGTACTATGTGTGTATATTTCCCTTGGAGCAGGCAGAGGGTGTTTAGATATTCTGGTACTGGACAGTGGTATGGATGATTCCTGAACTGAACCCAGGTCTTCTGGGTGCTTGTAACCACTGAGCCATATCTTAATCCCCATGTGTTATGACATCATACCATGTCTCATGTATATCTTTATATCCTTTTTGTTGTTTATGCTTTAGGTTCAATTTTGTTTTCAACTGTCCTTATTCCCTGTTCAGCTACTTTTATTTTGTGGTTTTGGATCCTGCGTAGACTCTCTTTGTATACCAGATTAGCGTGAAATTCACAGAGATCTATCTGCCTCTGCCTACCTATTTCTGGGACTAAAAGGGCATACCTCCTGGCTTCCGTTCAGATACTTCTAATCAATAACAAATCCACCTATTAACTTCTTTTGAGTTTTTTTATGTTATTATTTGTGTGTGTACACACATTTGCATACCATGGTGCAGAAGTGGAGCTGAGAAGACAACTTTTGATAGTTACTCCTGCTTCTGTCATTTGAGTTTTGGGGACCAAACTCAGATCATCAGACTCCTTGTCAAGTGTATTCACAACCTAAGGCATCTCACCAGCCCCTATCTGTTGGTTCTTAAATTTAGTTAAGACATTTACATGTGCAGTTTGACTTGGTTTTCCTCTGTCTCCATTGACTACCCAACCTGCCTTTTAATTATATGGAACACCTTTTAAAAATTGTTAAACTTAGCATACAAAATGAGTTTTTGTATAAAATTGTGTGTGTGTGTGTGTGTGTGTGTGTGTGTGTGTGATTTGCTTTTCTACCGTATTCATCCACAGTGACTCTCCTGTGTTTCTTTCCATCTAGTTCCCTCTTGTTCCCCTAAATAGACTCCTTTTTCTTTCATGCCATATATGTGGGAAGTTGTATATATAGACCATTTTTACATTATTTTTAAAAATTACAAGTATGTGTGTGTGTCTATATGTGGGATTACATATATGAGTGCATTTCCTGCAGAGGGCAGAGGAAAAAGAACTATTAGAAGCTATGTCCCAATTTGGTTTAACAGATATATATATATAGGGAGCCTAACTACTAGTATTCCAGAGCCTCTACCTTGAAAAAAGCTTTTGGAGGGCAAGTTCAGTTGTAATGAACATTTGCTTCCTGCAAGATCTATGAGGCTACAGAAACCCTGTCATATTTTGAGAGGTTGCAATTACATAGAAACATACACAGTCTTTCTCAAGGTCATAGTACCACAGACAGTCCCAAATAAGATATTTTGTAGGGATGGTGGAGACCCTTGAGATTCTAGAGTTCTGGAATTCACATGGCCATCCATGTGAACACACAAGCTAAAAATGTTGCGTACTACACTCCAATTGTGAGTGAAGATGGTGCACTAAGCTCAACAAAGTCCCTGGTACAGTTTTCTCAATGTAGCTGGGGCCACTCACTCTTTCCTGGTTGTTTCTACAGTCCAATAGGGACAGAAAAGCTTACTCATGCACTGACTTTATATTGTGCAGATGTGTAGAGTGCTGAGTGCACAGGCCCAAGGTTGGCTAAGACTGACTCAACTCCATATGGAAATGTGTGGATTGCTGAATGCACAGCTAGGAAAGGCTGACTTTCACCTCTGCCTAATTAAGAAGATAATTGCAATTTGGCTTGAGGTTCTCACTCAAGAAGAGATTTTGACTCATGCCAGATAAGACAAGATCCAACCAATACTTTAGAAACTTGTGAAAATCCAGCCTAGGGTATGCCCATTTGGATTTTCAGCATTTCTTTGGTGAGGTGCCAGGATCTCAAGTGAGGCCTATTCAGGCTGTAAGCTATATGATGATACAAATAAACAATAAAAGTAAATAAACTAATGAGATGACATATATGAGAACTTTTCCACGCAATATTATTGGAGTTCCCTTTTGAAACCCTTCATATATGACCCGTGTATTTACACATGCCTATGATCTGTGTGCATTTTTCAGAATGTGCATATTCATGTGTGGGCAAAAATGAACAGGTGCTTCAGCACATCTGCAGATGTGAGCAGACTGCCTGGAGTGCTGGCCTTCCCTGGCCCTTTTAGTCCAATAGAATTTTCCTGTGCTCCGTGTCTTCTCCTGTCTCCCTGTCCCATGTCACCTGAAGAGAACTTTGAATGTAGCCATGGCCAACCACACCCAGGTGTTGGGTGCTTTCTGGAGATCCTGTCCCAGGTTCTGACACTGTCACTGCTAGTACTTCAGTCAGTGTCATTATCTCCCTGATCTACTTGAGAATTTCCTACAAAGGTCTAACTAATGCTGAAAACATAATCTCATACAACCAAATGTCTCTCTCCTTCACATCTCCCCGTTATGTCATTATATTAACTGAGAGTTTGACTTTTAGAAAGTAACACTGCACAGCACATTCCTTACTATGGGATATGATTAATTATTTTCCCAATGTGCTTCCTCTAATCTCTACAGAGCTCTGAAAAGATGAGGATCCGTATGTAACGAGTTTTGAAGAAATTGATGTGGCTTAAACTAAATTAAAGGCCTCTTTTACATGAAGTCAAGGTGGCAGGAAGGAAAGAGAACACCAGTCACACAAGGTTCTGTTACTACAGCAAAGTGGATCCAGGCAAGACAAAGAAAGGGGACATGGAAAAGGGGATGAAGCTTTCTCTGTGCTTCTCAGTGCTCCAGACTTCAGATACCTGTTCAACAGACCACCTTACTTGACTTGTGACTTGTAGTCACAAATGTGTGTAGCTGACCCAGATGCAATAGGGTCCATTTAAAAATAAGTCTTTAAACCTGTGGTGACTTACCTGGGCTTTCCACCACCTTAAACTTTCCATCATGTTTGTCTGATGATGTGTTGGTTTTGATCTCTTTGAAGGCTTCTTGTGGACCACACACCACTGCTGTTTTAATTACAAAGCTTTCTTCTGAAGATACTTCAGCACTTTTAAATGCCAATGAGAGATTGGGGACCACCTCCCCACTTGTGTCTTTATCAACTCCATCCACGGTCCTATCCAGAAGAGCACTCCATTTGACAAAGTCTGAGGAGTTTTGTTGGTATTCCTTACATCTTCATAGAAGGCCTTGTTTTCTGCCTCTTCTTCCTCGCTCTCTCTCTCTCTCTCTCTGTCTCTCTCTCTCTCCCTATAGAAAGAGAAATGGGATGAGTGTAATACTTCAAAACTGAGAAGAATAGAATTGCCAGCAAAGAGATGAACAACCTGCAGTTGTGTCCAGATCTGACATCTCATCATGGAGTCTATTCCCCTTCATAACCCTGGTACTATGAAAAATAACCATGACTCCCTTACTCAGTTACTGCATAGCTGTTTTAAGTGACAATTCTGTCTCAATGTTCTTAGTACCCTAATGCACCTTGGGTTTTTGCATGATTGTGCACATCCATGTGCTTGTGTGTGTGTGTGTGTCTGTGTGTTGACTTGTGTAGGTACAAGCCCATGTGTTTGCAAGTATGTGTAGAGCTAGAGTGTATCTCTTCGATCAAAACCTCCACTGGAACAGGAAAACACAGTCCCAGGTCACAGGTTGACTAAGTGATACAAAAACATTCTGTCTTCATGCTCACTTGTTGATGACCTTATCTGGCAGGTATTTTGCATAATCCTTGCTATACTGTTTCAGCAGTTTGCTATATTTATTGTCTATTTATTGTCTGCAACACAAAAACAAAATGGAGAATTAGAATAGTGCTAATGTCAGCAAAGGGGGAAAGAAAACAAGTTGGGAGAGACATTAGAATCTTTTTTTAATTTAATATATTTTTTCTTCTTTTACACATAAGTCCTATTTCCCTTTCGCTCTGATCCTCCATTCCTCCCAGGGACTCCCTCATTCCAACCATTTCAATCCCCAGACAGGGTGAGGCCTTCAATGAGGGTTCATCAAGGTCTGTCAAGTCATTTGATTTTGGGCCTAGGCCCTCCCCCATGGATCTGTGCTAAAGGATTATCCCCACCATGGGGAATGTGCTCTCAAAGTACTTTCCTGCAGCAGGGATACATCCTGGTTCCATGAGATGTCAGTTTCTTATGTATGACTTGAGCTCCATTCACTGCCAATCCTTTCTTCTGTACTGTGATGCTAAGCTTGCATCACCCCCCCTCCCAACAAGGTTCAAGTTCTGTGACATTTCTTTGTGTAGCTCCCTCTGACTCTGGAGATTTAGGTCTATCACAAAGATAAAGAAGATCCACCTTGTTGATTTTGGATCCTGTTCCCTTAGAAAGCATGTTGCAGTACTCTGGGCCTTTTCTGAGTTTCTCCACAAAGTGTCTAAATGAATAAAGCAGAGTGACTAAGGTATGCATAAAAGTTCTAAATGTCAAAATATGGCATTTCTATAAAATTTCCATAAATATTTCTATAAAAATTCTAGGAATGGATTCAGAAGTTCTTGGAATGAGAAGTGTTCCACCCTGGGATCCCACATCCCTTTCCTTCCCAGTGCCTGTAGAAAGAAAGGTCCTCATTCATTTATCAGCTTGTGTGTGTGTGAGCTGCCAGAAATCTGATTGAAAGTTGTCTTTGTCAAGTTTCATAAGCTCAGCAGAGGTGAGAATCATGAAGAGGAAGACAAGATTAGTGAAGGAACAGTCACAGGAAAGGAGATGGAAAGTGCAGATTCTCATGTTAAAAATTTGTGGTACACTACAAATGCTTCCTCTTCAAGTCCTTTCTTTTGGATGTCTGCCACCATTTTTAAGCCATGCCTCATTTTTATGTATGTTTCCCAGGGTATGTTGTTGCTTACTTCAACATTCAGCCTGAACGAAATTAAACATTGGAACTGCTCTTGTGGTGGAAGTGTTATGTCTTTATATTTTTGCATGGTTCTCTTGTCTTGAGACAGAAAACAGAAGATGGGGAACTTCAGCAGGCACCTCCTAATTTCCTGCCATATTGTAATTACACTATCTACAACACACACCTATACAGTGTGTGTGTGTGTGTGTGTGTGTGTGTGTGTGTGTGTGACAAATCTCTTACTAAAGGCGTTAGAGTAAATAAAACACCACATGTGTTAATACAGCTCAATAAATTTAATTTAGTGCACAAACCCGGTCTAGGATCTCCTTACTAAAGTACTAATGGGGATGAGGAGGGCGGATCGGAGGAAGGGAGGGAGAAGGAACTGGGATTAGTATGTAAAATAAGATAGGTTTTAGGTTAAATAAGAACTAATTTAAAAATGGTACCATTTCTTAAAATTTGCCATATATGATTATATGCTGAAGAAATTTGTTTTCAGCAGCAATGAGACTTACCTCACTTGGGGCCTAGCACTGAAAAGTCCTGAAGATCTCTGTCAGCAGGAATTAGAGAAGTTAAGAAAACAAATACTTTGCCTCTCTAAAAATTAATGATACATTTTGTTAATTTATGCATTGCTATGTTAATGATCACTAAGTCCTTGCAGGATTTAATACTAATATTCAGTTGATGAGGTAGCAGATATAACCTAACTATATTTTTTATGGTGTTTAATACTGAGCCAAATATTTGAACAGATATTTCTCCCATTGTATACTTTTACCTGTTTTGTTAAAAATCAAGTGCTTGTATGTGTGTGGGTCAAGATCAGGATTTTTGATTAGATTCTATAGGTCTACCTATCTATATTTGTGCCAATACCAGGCAGTTTTCAGGACTGTAGCTCTGTAGTCTGTAGTATAGCTTAAAGCTTGGGATGGTGATGCCTCCTGAAGTTCCTATATTGTACAGGTATTGTTTTGTCTCTCCTGGGTCTTTTGTTTTTCCATATAAAGTTGAGTATTATACTTTCAAGGTCATTGAAGAATTTTGTTGAGATTTTTGATGGTGATTGAATTGAATCTGTAGATTGCTTTTGGCAACATTGCCATTTTTAATATGTTAAGCCTACTTGTCCAAGAACATGGGAAATCTTTCCATTTTCTGTTATCTTCTTTAATTTTTTTCTTTAAAGACACAATGTTCTTGCTATATATGTGTTTCACTTGTTTGGTAAGCATTACCTCAAGATACTGTATGTTGTTTGTGGCTATTATAAAGTGTGATGTTTCTATTATTTCTTTCTCAGCCCCTTTGTTGTCTGCATATCGTAGGTCTACTGATTTTTTTTTTTTTAGTTTAACTTATATCCTGCTTGTTGGTCGAAAGTGTTTATCAGTTGTAGGACTTCCTTGGAGTTGATTTTTGGGTTGCTTATGTAAACTATCATATCATTTTATTAATTTATTTTTTACCTTACAATACTGTTCACTCTCATTCCTTCCCCCTCCTATCTACTCTGCAAAGAAGATAAGGCCTCCCCTAATACATCTCTAAGTCAGCTCACAGAAGTAGAACAAAGCTACCACCCTTCCACCCACATACCTGTGTCTAGGATGAGCAACTGATCTCTCCATATAGAAAGGGCTCCTCTAAGTCAATTTGTGCATTATAGTTAAGTTGTGGAGCCCCTGCTAGTGACCTCATATATGGACATATATGGACACACCACTGTCACCCTTTTTAAGGGAGATTAAGTAGGTTCTCCACATATCACAGGAGAGGGTGTGATTTCTCACTAGCTTGTGTCAGCTCCTTATATGGGTTTCTTCTTATGGTTTTGATTACTTTGTTCATGTTTTTACTCCTCCCTGACTTCAATTGTACTCCAGGAGCTTGGCCCAATGATTGGTGAAGTGACCAGACCCTCACCCAGCCATGAGAGGTTGCAGAAACGATCCAGCAAGATATAGACCTCTGACTCAGCAACATGTGCTGAGATTCTGACCAGCTTCTGACCTTGCTTTTGTAAGACTCTCAGAATGAGGAGTCTCCCAGTTTCGGTCGGTATCCCCAAGAACTCAATGTCCAGCATAGTAGCTGCAACGTGCAAGAGACTTTAATGAACAGGAAATTTTTGCACGAAAGGGCTCGCTCAGCATGCTTGGCTAGAAAGAAGAA
Source organism: Phodopus roborovskii (assembly GCF_943737965.1). Taxonomy (NCBI): domain Eukaryota; kingdom Metazoa; phylum Chordata; class Mammalia; order Rodentia; family Cricetidae; genus Phodopus; species Phodopus roborovskii. The sequence continues at coordinate 82,356 of NW_026125596.1, forward strand.
CCATTCCCAGGGCACAGGTGTTTTTAAAGGCAAAACCCACAAGCTTAGGGTGGGAGTGTGACCCTCTGTCCATTGAATTGGTGACCCTTTGAGGCTGCATGCTCTCAGTGCTAGGGTCAACAGATCTTAGGGCCTCAGGGTGTGCTAATAATTTTTTCAGAATTCATATTTATTTTTCAGTATTTATTTTCAGAATTTATATTTATTTAGAAAGGCTAACACTTTCCAAATGTCATTATTACTGTTTTTTTAATTTATTTTTTTATAACCAACTCCATTTAAATGAAAAAAATATTTATACACAAAATTTGGGAATTTGGGCATCATTCTTTCCAAATTACTTCCCACTGGTAAGGGGCACTGTCATGGGGTATTCTAAGAAGATGCAGAAAACCTGGCTGTAGTCTGCAAGGCTGCCTTGTCCAGCTGTTTTGAATGTAGGATCACCTGGTACTCTGTTTCAGGCGGTCTGGCTTGATCAAACCACATTAGTCTGTAAGTAATCCACAGCTTTTCATTTTTTGTGGAAAAAAATAGAAATCCTTTTCCCCATTAACTTGTCCTTGAACTTAAATTTTTGGAGTCAAAGCATTTTTTTATATTTAATTTATTATTTTACATGTCAATCACAGTTCCCACTGTGTTCCTCCCTCCCTCCTTCCCTCCTTTTACCTTCTCTGTTGCTCACATGCACCCTAACCACCCTCCACTCCCATCCCCCACTCCAATTCCATATGTAGGGAAATGCCATCCAGTTGGAATCATGTAGATCTGGCAGGTCACATGAAGTAGGGACTAGGGCTTCTCTAGTGTCTCTATGTTAAGGCAGTTATCCCTCCATGGGGGATGTGTTTGCAAGGTCCTTTTGTGCACCAGGGATACATCCTGGCTCCACTGGTTCCTTAGAATGCTCAGTCCTTCTGGCTGAGACCCATAGTCAGGGGGCCTTGAGTCAGTCCCATGCTGGCTTCCCAGCTATCAGCCTGGTGGCCCATTAGCTCCTCCTTTTTCAGGTAAGCTGTCTCTATTTGTTTCTACAGCCTGGTCTTGTCCTCTCCATCTGCATCTGGGTTCTAGTTTGACTTACTGTTTATGTATGGGTGTTTGCTCCTATTTCCAATAGGTATTAGATAATGGGCTCCATGGATAAGTTAGTTGTTGATCTCAATCTCCGGGAAGTGCATTTATGGGAGCCTTTCCACGGAAGCTCAAATTGTTAGTTGCCAGCAGTCTTGTAATTCTCTAGACCTTTCTTTGTGTTCAATTTTATCTTCAAACCAATATTGGCTCCCTCTTTTATGTTCTCTCTCTGTGTGTCTGTCTCTCTCGATCTTTCTTATCTTCTATTCCTAACCAGGCTCAATCTTCCTGGTCGCACATGTTTTCCTTTGCTCCCCCTCATTTTCTCCTACTTCTCTCTCCATTCACTGCCCCTCCACTTCACTTGAGCTCTGGGGGGGCCTTGTCCCTTCCCAGTTCTGTGAGGGACTTTATATGAATCTCTCAGAATACACCTTGTATCTTAGTTCCTCTGGTGATGTGAATTATAGGCTGGTGATCCTTTGTTCTAGGTCTAAAATCCATATATGAGTGAATACATACTGTGTTCCTCTTTTTGTGGCTGGGTTACCTCATTCAGGATGGTTTCTTCAAGTGCCATCCACTTGCCTTCGAATTTCAAGATAACATTATTTTTTTCTGCAGAGTAATATTCCAATGTGTAGATGTGCCATATCTTCATTAACCATTCTTCAATTGAGGGGCATCTAGGTTGCTTCCAAGTACTTGCTATTACAAATATTGCTGCTATTTACATAGTTGAACAGATGTCTTTGTTGCATGGATGTGGATCATTTGGGTATATGCCTAAGAGGGGGATTGCTGGGTCCTGTGTTAAACAAATTCCCATTTTCTTGAGGAACTGCCATACTCATCTCCAAAATGGCTGTACGAGTTTGCCCTCCCACCAGCAGTGGAGGAGTGTTCCCCTTTCTCCACATCCTCTTCAGCATGAGTTGTCATTGGTGTTTCTATTTTTAGCCATTCTGGCAGGAGTAAGATAGTATCTCAAAGTTGTTTTGATTTGCATTTCCCTGATAGCTAAGGATGTGGAGCACTTTCTTAAGTGTCTTTCAGCCTTTTGGATTTCCTCTATTGAGAATTCTTTCTTCAGTTCTGTACCCCATTTTTTAATAGGGTTATTTGTTTTGTTGGCTAGTTTCTTGAGTTCTTTGTATATTTTGAGATCAGCCCTTTGTTGGATATAGGATTTTTGAAAATCTTTTCGCAGTCTGTGGGCTGCCGTTTCGTCTTGTCCACTGTGTCCTTTGCCTTACAGAAGCCTCTAAGTTTGAAGAGGTCCCATTTATTAATTGTTGCTCTCAGTGTCTGTGCCACTGGAGTTATGTTCAGGAAGCTGTGTCCTATACCAATTCGTTCAAGGGTACCTCCTACTTTCTATTCTAAAAGGATCAATGTGGCTGGATTGATGTGGAGGTCTTTGATCCATTTGGACTTTAGTTTTGTGCATGGCGACAGACATGGGTCTCTCTGCAGTCTTCTTCACACCCTCATCCCATTGTGCCAGCACCATTTGTTGAAGATGCTGTCCTTGCCCCATTGTATAATTTTAGCTGTTTTGTCGAAAATCAGGTGTTCATAAGTGTGTGGGTTAATATCAGGATTTTCAATTCGATTCCATTGGTCTACCTTTCTATTTTTGTGCCAATACCAGGCTATTTTCTGAACTATAACTCTATAGTAGATCTTAAAGTCAGGAATGGTGATGTCCCCTGAAATTCTTTTATTGTATAGGGTTGTTTTGTCTATCCTGGGTCTTTTGTTTTTCCATATAAAGTTGATTATTATCCTTTCAAGGTTAGTAAAGAATTGTGCTGGGATTTTAATGGGCATTTCATTGAATCTGTAGATTGCTTTTAGCAAGATTGCCATTTTTCCCATGTTTATCCGACCTATCCAAGAGCATGGGATAACTTTCCATTTTCTGGTATCTTCTTTAATTTCTTTCTTTAGAGCCAAAAAGATCTTATTATATAGGTCTTTTACTTGTTTGGTGAGCGATACACCGAGATACTTTATGTTGCTTGTGGTTATTGTAAAGGGTGATGTTTCTCTGATTTCTTTTTTTGTCTCTTTGTTGTCTGAAAAAAGTAGGGCTACTGATTTTTTTGAGTTTATCCTGCTAGTTTGCTGAAGGTGTTTATCAGCTATAGGAGTTCCCTGGTAGAATTTATAGTTGTTGCTTATGTAACCTATCATATCATCTGCAAATAGAGACAGTTTGACTTCTTCCTTTCCACTTTGGTCCCCCTTTTTGTTGTCTTACAGCTTAGCTAGAACTTCCAGAACAATATTGAAGAGATATGGAGAGAGAGGACAGCCATATATTGGTCCTGATTTTAGAGTAATTGGCTTAAGTTTCTCTCCATTCACTTTGGGGTTGGCAGTTGGTTTGCTGTATATTACTCTTATTACATTTAGGCATGCTCCTCTTATCCCTGATCTCTCCAAGACCTTTATCATGAAAGGGTGTTGAATTTTTTCGAAACATTTTTCAGCATCTAGGGACATAATCATATGGTTTTTCTTTTTCAGTTTGTTTATATTGTGGATCACGTTAAAGATTTTCATATGTTAAACAATCCCTGCAATCCAGGGATGAAGCATCCTTGGTAATGATGGATCATTTCTCTGATGTATTCTTGAATTCGGTTTGCCAGTATTTTATTAAATATTTTTGCATCAGTGTTTATCGGGAATATTGTTCTGTAGTTTTCTTTCTTAGTTGGGTCTTTGTGAGGCTTGGGTACCAAAGTTATTGTGGCCTCATAAAAATCATTTGGCAATGAACCTCCTGTTTCTATTTTGTGGAACAGTTTGAGGAGTAGTGGTTAGTATTTCTTCCTTGAATGCCTGGTAGAATTCTGCACTGAATCCATCTGGCCCAGGAATTTTTTTGGTGGGAAGGTTTTCATTGAGGGATATAGGTCTATATAAGTTGTTTGTCTGTTATTTATTTAATTTTGGTAAGTAGTCAGAAGGTCTTTCCTGGACATTATGTACAGGTTCCTTGGAGTTGCTGGAGAGAGGAGACCCGTTTGCAGAGTAGATGCATACTGGTAAAAGATGGAGCCAGTAGAATGAGCCATGAAGAGGAAATGGATGCAGGGAGCTGATGGGGCCAGGAGGACCAGTGATGCAGAGAATTTTGATCCCAGGAGCCAATGGAAACTGGAAGACCAGCTAGGGTGGAGGTGTCAGGAGAGGAGATACATAGAACTTTCCAGTAACAAAGTATCCCAGACAGTCTCCCTCCAGTGACATAGATCTCCAAATTGTCCACCCATCTCTGGATGAGACTGATCACAGTGAGGATGTCAGTGTCCCCATCTTACCTCATTATTGTACTTTCTTTTCTCCTGGCTTTTACAGCTAGGTATTTGTTATGTTGTCATCTGAGAAGAGCCAAACATAATCTGGTTGTATCCTAATTAACTGAGTAAATTATGTTTTCATTTTCCCTTTATTTTACTAATGCTTTAGTCTAAAATGTCTCCATACTCATCAACATCTTTGTTGTTTCATCTTCCTCATTGCTTGGAAGATTTTATATATATATATATATATATATATATGTGTGTGTGTGTGTGTGTGTGTGTGTGTGTGTGTGTATGTATATGTATATATGTGTATGCATATATACACACACACACATATGTGTATGTGTGTACAGTCTTATATGTTTGTGTCTCTCTGTGTGTATAACCTTTTATGTGTTTATGTATATATGTGTATATATAACACATATATATATACATGTATATATATATATATATATATATATATATATATATATATATTTAGGTGTTTGTGTTTCTAATATTATGTTTCCATGTATATTCTTGTGTGTATGTGTGTGTCCCAACACAGCTGAAAATCTCAGCCTTGCTTAAGTTTTGCTACTTCTCTTTTCTCTACTGAATTCCAATTTAAATACACTATGATACATCATCCAGTGCTAATTTTTTAAACCATATATATTTTTTTTAAAGAGAGGGTTTCTTTGTGGAACTTGGAGACCAGGCTTGACTAAAAGTCAAGAGTTCTGCCTGTCTCTGCCTTTCATGTGCTAGAATTAAATGCATGTGCCACTGCTGCATGGCCTTTTTCCATTTTTTATTAATTTATCTTTTACATTCCAATGCCATTACCTCCCCCCATGTCTCTCACAATTCACATCTGCTCCTCAGAGGGTAACATCTCCCCTAGTAATTTTACTAAGTAATCTCACTGAGGCATGAAAATGGCACCTCCATAACACCCACACACCTGTGTCTCCTCTGAACAACTGATCTCTCCATAGAATGAGCTCCGCTAAGTCAGTTTTTGTATTAGACTTGGATCTTGGAACCACAGCCAGTAACCTCATATGTGCCCCATCTACACCATTGCCAACTTTGTTAAGGGAGTCTAGTTGGGTCTTAAGCAGATTCCCCTTTGTCTGACCAGAGTCCGTGATCACTCACTATCTTGTATCAGGTGATTCTGTGAGTTTCCCCTTCTGAGTCTTGTCTCCTTTGTTCATACTATTACTCTTCCCTCACTTCATTTGTACTCAGGAGCTTGACCCAATGAATATTGAAGTGACTAGAGCCTCACCCAGCCATGAGAGGCTGCAGAAGACCCAGCAAGATGTAGGCCTCTGGTTTACCAGCATGTGCTGAGCTTTTGTCCAGCTTCTGACCTTGCCTAACCTTGCTGAAACTTGCTCCAGCCACTAGGAAGCCAGATCACTCCCTGAGGCAAGGAACCAATCTGAAGTTAGCTGGCTGGGTCTGAATGTGCTTTATAGTATGTGAAGTACAGAGCATAGCAGCCTCCATGGTAGGCCTCTAAACATGGCAACAATTTCTACAGGGGTAGTTGGCCAATCAACAAAGGACAGGTTGCCCAAGCCTGGAGTCACACATCCTGAGACTGTTGCAGACCCCAGACACTCCCCTTCCTCTACCACAAAGAATCCCATGCCCTATCAACCCTCTGGCTGCTTCTCAATCCACCCAATTTGTCAGATGGATAGAGGACACAAGTTAATACAGTTAACTAATCATTTAAAACTCTTTGCTTTTGCATCAGATCGGTTCTCTTGGTGATTTTTGGAGTCAGAATTTGTGCACAATAATTAGGTGTGGATTTATGCATCTGTTTCCATCTGTTTCTAGAAAAGGGTTGTAGGTTCTCTGGGATTGTGGATTGTAGGCTTTGTAGCATTTGCTTTATGTCTGGTATCCCCTCATGAGTGAGTGTATACTATATTTGCCTTTGGGGATGCAAGTGGTTTTTTCTAGTTTTTCTCACTTGCCTGCCATTTTTGGATGCTTTTGTTTCTTAACATTGATTAGTAGTCCACTGTGTAAATGTACCACACTTTCCTTATCCTTTCTTCGGTTGACAGACATCTAGGTTGTTTCCAGGATCTGGCAATTATGAATGATACTGCTATGAACATAGTTGAGTAGTTGTCCTTTTGATGTGGATGTGCCTCTTTGGGTACATGCCCAAAAGTAGTAATGGAGGATCTTGATGTAGGTTGATCTCTAGCTTTCTGGGAAATCTCCACACTGATTTTGATACCAGTTATAAGAGTTTGCATTCTTGCCAGCAATGGAGGAGTGTTACCTTTTCTCTACATCTTCTCCAGCATATACTGTCCTCAGTGTTTTAGGTTTCAGCCTTTCTGAGATTATTCCGGTGAGACTCTTCTGTTTATATCTCTACCCCATTTTTTAAAAATTAGATTATTTGTTGTTTGGATTCCTAGTTTCTTCAATACTTTGTATAATTTGGAGATTAGCAGTCTATCAGATGTGGGGTTCCCATTCTATAAGAAACTGTGTTTTCCTGTTGAAGATGTATTTTTCTTTACAGATGCTTCTCAGTTTCAGGAGGTATCATTTATTAATTGTTGCTGTCAGTGTCTGTGCTACTGGTGTGCTGAGTCTAAAGTTGATTCTGGGCTGATGTTTCAAGACTAATTTTGAAGCTGCTGTCCCTACATTCTTCATTCAACACAGTGAATCAAATTTCCCCTGTTTACATATTGTCTTTGTTAAAATTCTATTTCTTGTTTGTACTTGTTAATTGAACTGCACCTCATATAAAACTATACGGGGCAAGTTGTAGTTGCTGCCCAAGTATAACACTGACAGAGAAAACAGTTCCAGTGATATATATATATATATATATATATATATATATCCACCCATTCCTCAAGTGCACTCTAGAAGGTTCTCCCACATAACACCAACTCTAAATGGAAAATGTATTGTGATGCCTCCATCTGTAGAGGGTCCCCTTCCTTTGTCTCTTCCAATCCTGTCCATGTTTCTGTCTCAGTTCCACTCCATCATACCCTTTGAGACAAGATTTTCCCCTGAAGCTAGTTCTTGCAGATATACCCTCCCATGTGATTCAGGGAACCCTAAAGATCCTTTTGTTTTTACCTTCTTGGCTCTGGAATAAGAAGCCTGTTCCACTCTGCTGGCTTATTCCTAGATTTATGGATGGGACCGAATTCAGATCACTTTGTTCACTTAAATTTTAACAATGATTTTAAGGTTATTATTTTAAAGTAAATAAATACATTTATTTAGTGTAGAGACAGAATCTCTCTTTGTAGCACAGATTCTCCTGGAAGTACATCTTCAGACCAGGCTGGCCTGGTACTCACAGAGAAATACCTGCTACTGCCTCATAAATATTGTGAATAAAGTTGTTTGCCACCACAATCTTGCTATTGAAACAACTTTATTGACTTAGTCATCTTCCCTGGCATGTTTCTCTATTTAAAAACACATTAATGAAAAAACAATATTTACCAGTGTCATGTCCTTGTAATCATTAACTTAATGGTACAAACTGAAATTCTATTGATTTCCATCCTCTTTGTATTGCATTAGCAAACTATTTGGCGAGTATTAGCCTTTTGGTGGCACTGGAAATAGCACTTATATGAGACAGCTCTAAAATTTTGCACATTCTATTAGCATAAATATATATGACTACTTATGAGCACATACCAGGAGTAAAATTGGTGAATCAGAGTATGCATGTGTTATTAATTGCATGAATTTTCTCAAATATGTCACAAATTGATTATATAAACACATAACAAAAATATAGGAAATATCCACTTATTATTTTGGCAAATGTCAGCATTTTTAGTATCAAAAGTTTGTGGTATCAACTTACACACTATTAAATAAACCTTCATTAGGAACTGAGTGTGTAAATGAAATTTCTCGGGTGACTAATTGTATTAAATGAACATCATACATACATATGTACGTATATATTACATATATACAAATACATATGAGATTCTTTAGGCCTCAGAAAGTCATGCCCATTTAGAAATTAAATATTTAAACTTCTGTCTTTCTGTATTTCATACTAAAATATCTTAATTATATGGTTCCATGGGGTCTGTGTAAGTTCTTGTAAATCCAACCTTATCTGGTTGTGTTCAGATGATGAAACTGGAGTCATTTATCCTCGCAAATATTCCCAGAGTCCCTCTTGTATTTTCTACATTCTTGTCCATAGCTCATCATCACTCCCAAAGGACCAACATCTGGGAGTCAGTCACTGTCCACGGTGCTGTCAATAATGTGAAAAGAAGAAGACTGTGCTTAACAATCTAAACATCATTGCATTTGTGTGGTTTAAAAATGCACCCACTGAAATTATGATGTAACACCAAACCTCATTCAACAAGTATAAATGAAACATGACATTTGACATATTTATGTGAATGCACTTGCTGTTCTCCTTCATGAGGAAACGTTTCTAAGTTAGAGAATGTGAGTGCAGTAGGGTTGGAGAGAGGATGGCGGGACTCATGAAGTAAGTGTTGGATAGATCCCTCTGTTTTTTCAAATGTGGATCCAGATACAGCAACACATGCTTTCAATCCCAACATTGAGGAGGCTGAGACAGAAGGGCTATTATGTGTGAAGCATCCCTGGGATACACACTAAGTGTAAATCTAGAAAGCTTAAACACAGCAACGCTTTGTCTTAGAACAAGTGAGCAAACTAACACTCCAGGTGGAACATAATAATGAGATGGATACTCCATTCTAAGGTGACCTCCATTTACAAAATCATTTACCCAATCCCCACATTATGCTATTGACTCTGTGGGGCATTCATTCCATCCTCAGTGAGGACACTCATAGGAAGCTAACCAGGCAGGGAAGTTAAAAATACTGGCTTAGCTGGGAATGGTTGGAACATATATGATTTCCAAGAATACAAACCTCAGAGAAGACCCAGGACTATGAGAGGTCAATTTGAAGCTGGGCCAAGGTGGAACATGCCTTTAACAATTGCAAGCAGAAGAAATATGCAGGCAGATGCCTGTGAGATTCAGGGTAACTTAGTCTACAGAGAAAATTTCAGGACATCAGAGAAACTGATTCAAAGAGCATGAAAGAATGAATGCATGAATGAGAGAAGTCTACTTTGAATTAATAATTGATTGAGGTTTTATTTGGCAAGGAAAAAGTGGAAAACTGGAAGCAATCAGAATCCAGTGACGTTAATGTCAACATAAGGAGTATCGCTCCAAAGTTGCAGCTGGCCAACATGCCCTTGTGAAGGAGTTCGTTTGTAAACTTGGAAGATGTTCATTTACAAACAAAATGATTCTTCTGCTCGTTAATGTTTGTCTTAAGGTTTACTATTACTGTGTAATGACACCATGTCCATGGCAAGTCCAATAAGGAAACCATACAATTGGATGGGCTGGCTTACAGTTTTGGACATTCAATCCATTAGCATTATTGTAAGAATCATGGCGGGGTGCAAGCAGACAAGGCGCTGCAGGATCTGAGCCTAATACATTTTGCAGGCACAGGAAACCAATCTAACATAACAGGCAGTATCCTGTGCACAAGAAGGCTTAAACCAACCAACCCCGCCCCTCCATTGACACACATTCTGTAACAAGGCCAAACCCCACAAACAAAAGATTCCCCAAAATGGTGCCACTTCCTTCGTGATTATGGGCACAAATATATTCAAACTACCACAGTGCTAATTATGAACTTGAGTCTAGGATCACCTGGATGATGTGCATTCCAATGGGAAACCATCTTGATTACTTTAATTGATCTGGGAAGACCTGCCCATTTTAGTTCCCACTCTTCCCTGAAGCCCTGCAGGATTGCAGACAAGGAGAAATAGTTCTGAGCAGTGGTTTAATCTTTCTCTGTTTTCTGATTGTGGTATAATAGACCAGCACCCTCAAGCTCCTTTAGCTCTGACATTCCCTCAGCCTACACTCCTAGTCACAAATGGTGAGAGCTGGTTTAGAACTTCCAGTGCTATTGCCTCAAGCCCTTTTTATTCCATTTAGAATACTCAGACAAGGCTGAGGTGGGATCTCCTTTTTAACCAGATTTTAACAAATATCCTTGATGTCAAAAACCATCCTACCACCTACTCTTATTTAATTGTCTATTTCATCATTTCCTTCTGTAGTGTTGTCTGCTGACACACTACACTAAGTGGTCTCTGTTTCTGAGGGTCTAAGGAAATCTACCTCTGAGTTTCAGAACTATGAATGAAGTCAAATCGGAAGCTGAAGATTTAATTCATTCCCTCTTTTAAAGAAGGGTCAAATCTTGTTGCTTTGCTCTCTCTCTCTCTCTCTCTCTCTCTCTCTCTCTCTCTCTGTGTGTGTGTGTCTCTCTCTCTCTGTGTGTGTGTGTGTGTGTGTGTGTGTGTGTGTGTCTTTCATACACACTTAAGCACACAAAGTTGCTCAGATATACAGGGTGAGGAGAGGTACACATTTATGTGCACAAGCAAACACACAGAGTATACAGTTCTGTGATGGTCACTTTTTACTATCAGCTTGACACAGACAAGAGTTTCCTGTGAGCAAGGACAACTGACAAAAATGTCCCCCAACAGATTTTCCTTTTGGCAAGAATGTAGACCATTTTTTTCATTAATGATTAACATTGGTGGGTCCATACCACAAGGAATGGTGACATCACTGCACTGCTGGTCCTTGTTTCTATAAGAAAGCAGGCTGAAACAGTGTTGGGAGCCAGTAAGAGGTATTCCTCCAGATTTCCACATCAGTTTCTGCCTTGAGTTCTTGCATTAGCTTCCCTTAAAGAGGGGCTCTAAATTGAAAGATCTTTCATGCCCAATTTTGGTTTTGGCAGTATTTTCTAATTTTTTTTCACAGCAATAGGATCTGTAAGGCAATGCTGTCCATTGTACAATTCAAATTATCTATTACCCCTGTTAAGTACAGATTTGGGAACTTCGTGGTTTTTGTTGTTTTATGACCATTCATTTCATTTTATTATTCAGGCTTTAATGGCCCTCTGTCTTCATAAGCTTCTCCATGTGGTAATCGTAGTGAAACTTACCCTGCATACTAATGAATGCTTAGTTTCTTTGAAATTAGACTGTAAACCTCACCAGTTTGTGGAGATCTGGGAACAAATGTATTGGCTTTGCATTTGTGCACTTTTCTCAGATTCAGGAAGAAACTTGATGGCTGTACAAGTCTCTCAGCTCGCAGAAGCAGGCAGTCAAAATGCACCAGCTGTTGGTATGAATGTGCAGTCTTTGAGTATAAACCTTACAGTTTATACTCATCAAGGTAGACTGATGCTCATTTTCCTGAGAAACCATCATACTGGCTTCCTAGTTGGCTGTATAAGCTTTCAGTCCCACCAGCAATGGAGGAGTGCTCCACTTCTCCAAATCCTCTCCAACAAAAAATGTAGTTGGTCTTTTTTTATTTAAGCCATTCTGACAGGTGTAAGATGGTATCTCAGAGTGGTTTTGATTTGCATTTTCCTGATGCAAATATAAAACCACCTGCATGTAAAACCAGCCCCTCTTTCTGTTCTGACTACCTTGTGATAGACATTGTTTTTTGCAGTGATTATGTACTGGATTCCTCAACCTTTCTAGACTCAAATTTCAGTTCCCACAGGACCACTCTTTCCACCCATGCTTCTTCCTTCTCTTCTAATTTCATTTTTCTTTCATGTGTATTTTTTCTTGTTGTTTGTACATGAACCAAATGCATGTCTTGTGTCAATGGAGTTCAGAAGAGATTTTCAGTTCACCTGGAACTGGAGTTATAGATTGTTGTTATGCTACACATGATATCTGGGTGTTGATCCTAGGTCTTTTGAAAGATCAGCCAGTGCTCTTAACTGCTGAAACATCTTTCCTGTCCCTGCTCTTTACTATGATAGAAATATTACAAGAAAAGTGAGTTCTTCCCTAGACATTAAGAAGAGCTCTTCACATGAATATTTTCTTTATTTACAACAGTGTAACTAATTGTTTGAGCATTTTGATCATATTCACACCTCATCATTAACTCCACTCTCACCTCCCTACATAAACAACTTGAAGATTTCATCTTCTTCCTATTCCTCCTCTTCCTCTTTCTTCTTCTTCTCTTTCTCCTTCCCTCCTCCTCCTCCTTCTTCTTCTCCCATTCATCATGTCTACACTGTATGAGCAACTAGTATTGGGAATGACATCTGCCCTTGACTTTGGTTAAAGAGCATTCATGTCATTGAAGAGAACTGACCATCTCGTAGCAGCCAATAACTTCTCATCTAGGGATTGGATTTTTTGCCTACCTCACTGCTCCATGCTAGGGTTTTGTGTTATTTGAGCTTGAATAGTTCTTATTCACATTTTCACAATTGCTGTGATTTCAAATGTACAACATCCCTGCTGAATCTGGAAAATTCTTTTCTTCATGTGATCCATCACCTCTGCCTCTTACATTGTTTTCTACACCCTACTCCAAGAAGACCCCAGAGGCTTGGGGCATAGGGTGTGATAGGTATATCCAAGGAGATATATGTTAATTGTTCATTTTATTATCATACGAATTAGCCCTTTCTCATTTACGATGGGCTCTGTGGAATAGATCTTGCTAGAAGTCTGCTGTCTGTCATGCCTCACTATCATTCAGACACTTCCCTGTGTTTTTAAACAGTTGCTGAGTTAATACAAACAAATTAGACTTCAATCTGCAAGCCTATTTACTTAAAAGTAAAATTTGTAGAAAATTTTAATGGATGCCAAATGTTTGAGCGAAGCCTGCCTGTTTAGATGGTGCTGAGTTTACCTGACATGGAATAAATTTAGATTGATCCATACTCTACTGCATGCCTTCTGAACATGCAAGAACAACCTACATTAGACGCACCACCAACTCAGAGTAAAATGGCCTAAGTTGCATTTCTAATAGCTTCTTTCATAGGATTGGCTTACTGCCTGCAAGTTTTGAAGGACTCCACAAACAATGAACTTGTGGCTAATCACAGCACACAACTTTCTGTGAGTGTGACCCTGAATTTTCCTCCTAATTAGAAATTTCAGAATGTGAACCAGGGAAGTCCCATAATTGCATAATGCCTTCTTTAGTACACGACTTAGAAACTGTACTCATGATCTCCTCTTCCCTGTAGCCCTGGATAATTAATGCAAGAAGCTGAGCCTGATCTCAGAACATTTAAGATCCACAAGAATGCAGGAGTGCAGGTTCACAGTCTCAATCTCTCCTTAACCGCTCTCTCCTGCTTTTGTGCCTATGGGAAGAACTAAAGAAGTGGAGGGGACAGCTAAACCACAATTATTGAGGGCTGCCTTAAAGCCAACCTACCAATAGAGTTGTCTGAGTGTTCCAAGTAGCCTCTGTGGTGTTACAATCAGAACCAGATGATCAGCCCCAAGTCCATATCTGAGGAGGAGAGAAAAGATGAGGGAAAGTTTAGTTATCGACAATAAAGAAAAGTCAGAAAGACAGAATAAAGGTAGGGAGTATCCATCAGTCTATACTGAAATGTCTCTAGTTTCTTGTTCAACACTCTTATATACCTTAACCAAAAAGGGAACACAGTATCAAGTATATAGATCTAACAGCCTTTTCTTACACACTTATTCTAAGGGGTCAGTACCCACAGTTTATCTACAAACTTTGTTCTCTAGCCTTGAAGTCAGGAGTAGCCACACCTCAGATTCATAATTCTCCTTCCCTAGCACACGGAGGTGCCAAAAACATATTCAACAAAATCATTGAGGAAAACTTTCCCAATCTGAAGAAGGACATGCCCATGAAGGTAAAAGAAGCATACTGAACACCAAACAGTCTGGACCATAGAAAAAAGAACACTAGACATGTAATAATCAAAACATCTAACATACAGAATAAAGAAAGAATATTAAGAGCAGTAAAGGAAAAATACAGGTAACATATAAAGCAGACCTGATTTCTCCAAGGAAACTCTCAAGGCCAGAAGGTCCTGGATAGATATTCTACAAGTAGTAAGATTTCACAGATGTCAGCCCACGCTACAATAACCTGCAAAACTCTCAATCACTACATATGGAGAAAACAAGATATTTAATGACCAAGCCAGATATTCACAGTACATATCTACAAATGCATCCCTACAGAAAGTTCTGTAAGGAAACCTCCAACCCAAGGAAATTAACTAAGATCACAAAGACACAGGCAACAGATAATCCCACTTCAGGAGAATCCAAAGGACTGTGAAAGGAAAATACTAAACTTTATATGGACAAACAAATGATCCAGGATAGGCAAACCAACTCTTTACCATAAAGGAACTTCAGGAGGCATCACCATCCTAGACTTCAAGCTCTACTATAGTGCTATAGTCTTCAAAGCAACTTGGCATTGGCCCAAAAATAGACAGGTGGATTTGAATCGAAAATCCTGATATTAACCCAAACACCTATAAACACCCGATGTTTGACAAAAGAGATAAAAGTATACAATGGAAGGAGGAAAGCATCTTCAACAAATGGTGCTGGCACAACTGGATGATGATGTATAGGAGACTGCAGTAGACCAATGTCTATCACCACTAACAAAACTCAAGTCCAAATGGATCAATGAACTTTACATAAATCCAGCCACACTCAACTTCTTAGAAGGGAAAGTGGGAGGTACCCTTGAACAAATTGGTAGAGGAAAGTGCTTCCTGAACATAACTTCAGTAGCACAGACACTGAAATCGATAATTGATAAATGGGACCTCCTCAAACTGAGAAGCTTCTGTAAGGTAAAGGACACAGTTGACAAGACTAAACAACAGCCCACAGACTGGGAAAAGATCTTCACCAACACCACACCTGACAGAGGGCTGATCTACAAAATATACAAATATCTCAAGAAACTAGTCACCAAAACTCCAAATAATTCTTTTAAAAAATTGGGGTAAAGAAATGAATAGAGAATGCTCAATAGTGGAATCCAAAAGGGCTGAAAGACATTTAAGAATGTGCTCAACATCCTTAGCCATCAGAGAAATGCAAATCAAACAACTCTGAGATACCATCTTACTCCTGTCACAATGACTAAAATTAAAAACACCAATAACAACTTATTCTGGAGAAGTTGTGGAGAAAGGGGAACACTCCTCCACTGATAGTGGGAGTGCAAACTTGGAAAGCCATTTTGGAGTTCAGTTTCTTGGTTCTTCAGGAAAATGGGAATCATTCTACCACAGGTGCTAAAAATTGCCATCTTAGGCAACAGGGATATCTACTCAACTATGTTCATAGCAGCATTATTTGTAATAGCAAGAACCTGGAAGAATCCTAGATGACCCCCAAGTGAAGAATGGAGAAGAATATGTGGCACATTTTCACAATGGAATACTATTCAGTGGAAAAAAAAACAATGGAATCTTGATATTCCCAGGCAAATGGGTGGAATTTGAAATAAGCATCCTGAGGGGAACAAGGAATGTGCTCACTCATATATGATTTTTGACATAGAGCAAAGGATCACTAGCCTTAGGAGAAACCTCAGAGATTCATACAGGTTCCCTCATATGAGGGGAAAGATACAAGATCTCCTGAGTATATTGCAAGCACATAGGGGGAACAGTAAGTGGACAGGGACTTAGGAGAATTAGAAGGGGAGAAAAGGAGAAATTGTAGGATCAGGTATATTGAGTCAGGGGATGGACAGATGAGAGAGATAGAGAGAGATAGAGACAGAGAAGAGAAGAGATACCATAATAGAGGGAGCCATTATAGTTTTGAAGAGAAAACTGACTCTAGAGAAATGTCCAAAGACCTACAAGGATGTCCCCAACTAAAAATCTGAACAACAGTGAAAATGCTAATGTAAATTCTCTTCCCTGATAATGAGATTGATAACTAATTTATATGGCATCATAGAGCCCTCATATAGTAGCTGATGGAAAGAGAAGCAGACACCCACAGCTAAACACTGAGCCAAACTCTTGGATTCCGGGAGCGGAAAGGGAGGAGTGATAAGAAAAGGGATCATTACCAGGCTACAGAAACCCACAGAGACAGCTGACCTGAACAAGGTGGAGCTCATGGACCTTGAGACTGATAGGTGGGAAACCAGCATTGTACCAACACAGACCGCTCTGAACGTGGGTCTCAGTTAAAAGGCTTGGGCAGTCTAAGGGACCTCTGAGAGTGGTACCAAGATGTATCCCGGGTGCACAAAACGACTTTTGGATC
Source organism: Phodopus roborovskii (assembly GCF_943737965.1). Lineage (NCBI taxonomy): Eukaryota > Metazoa > Chordata > Mammalia > Rodentia > Cricetidae > Phodopus > Phodopus roborovskii. Next base: position 98,966 of record NW_026125596.1, read on the forward strand.
ACATTCCCCATTGAGGAATATTCCTTTAGACGCAGGAGGGAGGGCCCAGTCCTCACTCCAAATGACTTGACAGATTTTGGTAATCTCTCCTGGAAACACATCAGTCTCCCTATGGAGTGATGGGTTTTGGAAGGAATTGGGGGGTGTGGAATGTGATGTGGGTAAGGGGGCATGGGAGGGAGGGAGAGGGAACTGGGATCGAGATATATATATATGAGAGCCACAGGCGATTTACAGCAGAGATTTGGATGGTGGTGAGTGGGGATTGAGCTAGCACTGGAACCTCCAGTCTGTGAATATAGCTGAGATAGTGTGTGTGTGGGTACACAGACTGAGTGTTCTCTGACATTCTCAGCCCCCAAGTGTAACTGAGTTAGGTTTTCATCTCTCTCTCTGTCTCTCTTTCCCCCTGCCGTTCTTTTTGTTGTTGTGTTTATTTTGAGACAGGATTTCTCTTTGTAACAGCCTAGGATATCCTAGAATTTTCTCGGTAGAACAGGCTAGCTTGAACTCACTAAGACAAGCCTACCTGTGCCTCCTGTCTGCTGGGATTAAAGGTTTGTACTACCACCTGGTAGCACTTTGGTATTTTATTACGTTGTCTATCTCATTTCTTAAAAAGAAAATGGGGCGGGGGGCATTGTTGTCCCTACTATCTTTTATTTAAAATGCTTTTTTTTAAATGAATGTTTCCATGTATGCCTTCATGAATTTACGTTTGGCATGTACATGCAAAGGTACATAGAAGTCAGAAAATGGTGTTGGATCCCCTGGAACTGGAGTTACACTTAGTTGTAACACACTCAGTGCTGTGGATGCTGAAAATTTAACTTGGGTTTTCTGAAAAAACAGTAAGTGCTCTTAACCATGGAGTCATCCCTCCAACTCTCCTCGCTGTTAGCTTAATAACAAGACATGGTACAGTCAGGATACCTAGTTTGCAGGCATTAGCCCATGGCACTCTTACTTCAAGACATGCTGAGACAGACATGTCCTGGTGGGATGATCAGTGAAATTTCTTTTAAGGACAGCTTGAACAAATGATGGCCTTTGAGGTGACCTACAAGTGCCTGATGATAACAGCCTGTGCACATTCACTAAACACCTGCTAGCCTTTTTTCTAACCGCTGAGAATCTGACAGATTTCTCAGTGTTCAAAACCTCTGAATTTACAAGGCAGGTCATGAAACACCTAAACCCCTGCCATGTGGGCTTTGTTTAGAGGTGACTCTGGGCCAGACAAGCACCCCACCCTGTGTGTGGCCACAGTTATCTTGGGGATCTAGGGGACATACATACAATGGCAAACTATGATTGTTCAGTTATCCATTCAAAAACATGAAACAAGACTGAGAAAATATAATGAATATCTACTTGTACTTGACCCTGTTTCCATCCTTTTCCTCATAGACTTCCTGTCTTTATCTTTCTCTGTGCTGGGGGTAGAACTGTGAGTCTTGCCATATTCCCAACCTTAGGTTTTTAGAGACAGCATCTCATTATGTAGCTCAGGCTGGCCTTGAATGCATGCCACACAACAAAGCCTTTCAGAGCTGAATGATTTGTGAAGGCTGTGGTAAAGAAAGAATATAGGATCCTTTGAAAGAATCACCAGACAAGAATTGACCCTTAGCTATGTCTCAGCTAGACAGGTATCTTAAAGAATGGGGCCCTACTTAATATCAAAGCTTTTGAAACTCTGACTTTGGGCAAGCCAACACCCAGATCCACTCAAGGCTTTTATAAATTACATGATGAGAGGTTGTTTGGTTACTGCAGTTACCTGATGTGTTGTGGTTTTGTGATATCAGCCTGAACAGGTGAAGATGTAGACCCATGGAAGGAAGACATCCCAGGCTCATGTCTGCAACCAAGGTGAAGTACAGTGACCAGTCACTCTGGTTGGTTCAAGACACTGGTAACCCTAATCAGTGCAGCAGCTTCATGTGATCCAAAGTATAAAAGGAAGCCTGGATGAGGAGAGTAGAGAAGGCACAGAGCCAGGTGTGACGACCTAGTAGCATTTGAGGGATAAGCACCACCTTTCTGTACCCCACAGGGAAGCCTCTGAACATGGCCACATGTGTTTTGAGCAGCAGCTGAGACTGCATAAGAAAGGAAAGAGAAGCATAGTACTGAGCTGCCACAAGATTACACAAGATTCAGCTTCAGCTGCCCTACTCCAGGAGCCCCTGTGCCTCTCTGTCTCCATTATTTAAGGCTATGCTTAGTCTCAATTAACACAGTCAAGGAGGGTCTGCCACTATAAAAAGCTCCTAGAAAGGGGCACAAGCTGCTATCAGGGCCTACACAGAGCAAAATAAGGTCAAGTGTGTGGACGATAAGCATCTGTTACATTAATTAGGCTACTGGATATTAGAACATTGGATGGTTATAGCAGTCTATCAATCCTGTAGGAAACACAGGTAGTAGTGCTAAGCTGGCAGGGGTATCTGACTGGCAGAAAATAGCCTTGGTTCTTTCTTGTTCATGGGGTTTAGACTCAGGGTGAGTTTCATTTCTGAAGATACAAATGATTGGGGGAGGGAAGTCCAGCCATGTGACCCACGTGCTGGTGCCTTAGCTCTAGGTAGATGGGTCTGTGTAATCAGATAGCCAATGAACTGCCAGTGTGGATTTCTTAGGGCTAGCTGGAGTTTTCTATGGCAGCAACAGCCTTTGAAAGTGTCTGGTCCCTGGTTTGGAAGACAGTGCTAGAGATCCACAACTCTGGATGAAGCCACATATAACATCTTTATGCCTTACATATTTCACTCATAATTTTCATTTTAAAAATGACCCTGAGGTATTAGGAACATGATGGTGGCTTGTGTAATGTCAAAAAAAAAAAAAAAAAAAACAAGACAGACAAGGAAACACCTTCTGGTACTCAGCTGTGCCAACCTTGCCCCTGATATTTGGGACCTAACAGGCTTCTCCTGCCTCCTTTCTCACTTCCCTGTTCTCTGAGCCTTTGCTTGCAGGCCTGTCTCCACCTGTTTAGTGGTTTTAGCACTAGGCCCCAGCTTCTCCATCTAACCAGCCTACAATGCATGTGTGCCATAGTTAGCTCATCTTTCTTTGGGCCACCCACCTGTGAGTACATAGATGTTCGAAGAGGCAGAGGCTGCTTCTGAAATCTTGCTCATGGGTGGTATTTTCATGACTCATAACTTTCTGAGAGGCCATGGTAAAACATGCTTATATTATGCCTATAAGGCTCGCATTTGGGAGGCTGAGGCAGAGAGATCTGGTATTGTCTAACCAGCCTGATCTATCAAGGTTGAGATTCCATTGTAAGGAAAAAAATAAAAACCAATAAACCTAGCAACAAAGGAAATCTTTTGAGAAAGTGTGGGAATATAGGTCATCGGTACAGTATTCATCTTGCAGGTTCAAGGGTGTGTTTTAGTTCCCAGTGTTGCAACCATGTTTGTGTGCCTCTGCATTGGCTGGTTATGTGTGTCAACTTAACACAAGATAGTCATTGGAGAGGAATGGGACTTGGCTGATGAAATGCCTCCTTGAAATCTGGCTCTAAAGCATTTTCTCAGTTAAGATCAATGAGGGAGGGTCCACTCCTTTGTGGGTGGTGCCATGCCTGGGCTTGTTGCCTAGAGTTCTGTAAGAAAAGAAGGCAGTAAACAGCACCTTCATGGTGTCTGCATCAACACCTGCCTGCAGGTACCTGCCCTATTTGAGTTCCTGTCCTGACTTCCTTCACTGATGAATAGCAAAGTGGAAATATAGGACAAATTAACTCTTCCCTCCCCAACTTGCTTTTCCATCATGGTGTTTTGTCACAGAAAAGAAACCTTAACTAAAACAGCCTCCAAAGCTATCCCTGGTCTAGATTTCAGATATTCCTCACAGGTCATGGCTACCTCCTCACTGGTCTTTGCCCTGGTCTCTCTGGTCTACCCCTCTACTCTTGCCCATTTTCCCTGACTTTTTCCCAGACCACCCATAACCTAAAGCTTCCAACTGCACCTGATGAGGGTAGCCACTGCATCATAGCCCATGCCAGTTTTCCTGTCTGCCTTACTCTAGTGTAGACATCTGACCTCACTCTTACATCAGTTCCCAGAGGACATAGGCATCTCTCTTCCCTGTCCCACTCTATAGTCACAAGGCCTCTTCTCCACTAGTTACTACTTTACTCATTGAATTGGGGAGGACCTATGAGGTGGGCAAGCAGATTCAAGGCAACCACACCCTAGTGACTGAAACACAGTTGAACCCCTGTTTTCCAGAGATTCAGGGAAGAGATATTACCAATATTTTGTAAGGTGGCAGGAGATAATAAAATACTGTTTTTTGTTTTGTTTTGTTTTGTTTTGACACACTGCAATCTTTCGGACTACGTGTTTTCTTGCTTTAAGTTTGCAGTTCTTAGTAGCCTGGGACTTACTCTGTGATATAAGATTACTAGGGTGATGCTCACATTACCTCAGGTAACTGCTAAGCTTGCATTAAATAGCACCCCCCACCTGCTTTGTATTTTGAGACAGGGTTTCTCTGTGGCTTGGAAGCTGTCCTGGAATTTACTCTTGTAGAACAGGCTGGCCATGCACTCACAGATGTCTTCCTGCCTCTGCCTCCCTGGGTTTAGAGGCCTGCACCACCACCACCTGGCCAGTAGCCTTAATCATGGTCCTTCCTAGCAGCTAAGCTTGCGCTTCATAGCCTTATTCATGGTTATTGTTGTACTTCTTCCAACTCCTTCTACTTCTTGATAGTGCACCTTCTGAAGCATTATATAAAGGCTTATTGTTTATTAATATGCATATGTCTTGGCCAGGAAGTTTGAGAAAGGAGGGTGGGGATAGAGGTGAGGAATGGTTAGTCATGTTAAATGCTGGCAGGAGGAAGGTCAAATGAGATAAATATGGTCAGTCTTAGCCTTTGCAAAGATGCATCACATAAATGAGTTGGTGTTTGCTTGGTGGAGGCAGAAGCAATGTAATGTTTACATTCCATCCACCATCCCAACCAAACTGCCTCACCTGAGTCAGTCCTGCTGTGTTCAGTCCATAATCCAATGTCACAGCCCTCACCTCTTTTATGCGTCTGTCTCTTTATCCCTTTCTTTGTCCTCATCTTCTTCCCTTCCTCACTTCTGCCCTCCTGGGGTCTCTGCCCAATGTAGTAAAAAGACAGAAATCTTTTCTGTGAATGCATATAAAGGCTGAAGCCTTTGCTCCTGAGTACTATCTGTGTCAAAATCTTACTGGGCACAGAATGGTGAACCCTTAGGGCCCTGTCCATTCTGGATGTCTTGCTCCTCCAACACCTTTTCTTTTGAAGTCCATTTCTGTGTTTGCCTAATTATCAATTCTTGTCTTTCACAGCTCATGAGAAATTATCAAGGATGTAACTGACTCCAATTTGAATTTGGCTAGCAATCTTATTAATGATTTCTAGTTAAGACCTACAGGCCTATGAGGTTAATTAAATGGACATTTCCAATACAGTTCTAGCAGAGCCCCCTCTATTAAATTAACACTATAACATTTGAGAGATGCCTTAATGAGGTATTATAGTTAAGAAATGCAAACTAAACTAATGCTATAAACATTGAAAGTGAGCCTTTTATGTTAACTGATGGATTTGGAAAAGAAACTTCACTTTTATTCTTCAGAACTAGAGAGACTAGACATTGGGTGATCCTTTTGGCATCCATTAAATACTGGCTCAAGCATCTATGGTCAAATCAGACATCAGGCCTGGAAGAGCATTAGATGCCAGCTGGAATGTGCCATCACCATATGTTGGTGACTGCAGGGCTGGGTGTCATATTAACTAACACACAGATAAGTGTTTCACTCCTGGAGTCTGATTCAGAATGGCTGAAGTGCAGCACAGGATGCACTGCTGTGACATATGCCTGTTTAATCCACTGCAGGAAATCCAGGAGCCTGACCTCAGAGGCCATCATGCAGGCAGGTTGTCCCACTTGACAGGTGGTAGCAGTAGGGTTCGATCAGTGGCCTCTTCCCACTGAAAAGCTCACTGCTGCTCAACAACTGGTACATGAACAGCTTAAGGCTGGCCACATTCTATCTAGCACTTCTCTTTGGAATACCCCCATCTTCGTTATTAAAAAGAAACCAGGAAAATGGTCACTGCTGAAGAACCTTAGAGCTGTAACTAAAACTACGGATCTCATGGGGCCCTACAGCCAGGCTTCCTTCACTTGTTGCAGTACCCTTCTGATACTTTAAAATCATAATTGACCTTAAGGACTGCTTCTTTACCATACCTTTGCATCCAGAAGACCAAAATACATTTTGTCTTTAGTATCACTTCTCTAAATTCTCAAGCACCCATGCACCAGTACCAATGGCGTGTTCTTCCCCAAGTTATAGCCAATAGTCCCACACTCTGTCAGTCCTTTGTTGCCTCTGCCATTTCAATAGTTAGAGACTCATGCTCACAGATAAATATCATACATTATATGGACAATATCCTTTTATCAGAACAAAAAGGGGAAGAGGTATTATCTTGTTATAAAGAACAGTGTGATGATCTAACAAAAAGGAGAGTACAGATAGCCCCAGTAAAAGTGCAACTCAGAGATCCCTAACCTATCTAGGTTTTCAGATGTTTGAAGACACAATACCCTCTAAAAATTTCATCCTGAGATTAGACAGGCTTCGGACACTGACTGTGACTTTCAAAATTTCTTGGGAGATATTCATTGGCTATTAACTGATCTAAAAATTAACAAGGATGAATTAAAATCCCTTTATGATATTCTCCCCTGCAATTCAGACCCCACCTCGCTTCGATAGCTTTCACTGAATGTTGTAATAGTATAACCCTCATGGAACAAGTGATAGAAGCACAACAAGTCACCAGAATTTCTGGATTACTATCGCCCATTATGGTTCATCATTTGTAAAACAGCACAGGTTACCATGTCAATGTTTTGGCAGACTGCTCCAATACTATGGGTTCATTTACCAATACTTCCTAAGAGGGTGTTAAATCTCTATTTTCAGTTAATCTCAGACAAAATTGTCATGGCCAGAAAACAAGCAAAGGCCTACTTTGACAGTGATCCATACCTGATTCTTTACCCTTACACCAAAGAACAGGTTGATTGGCTCATGGGCTCTAAAGAGAGCTGGCCTATAGCCTTGGCTGACTGCATGAGGGAAATAGATAATCATTATTCCCCCAATAAATTAATTGACTTTGCCTGCTCCCAAGAGTTTATTTTCCCTAAAATTACCCTCTCGAATCTTATCTCAAGGGCGTTAACAGTGTTTACTGATGGTTTCTCCGTGGGAATAGCTGCTTATGAATGGAATAATGAAGTCACCAACTTTCAAACTGGGGCCTCATCTGCTCAATTGACAGAACTATATGCTGTCATAGCTGTCTTCACTGCATTTTCAGATCAACCAATCAACATTTATATTGACAGAGCCTATTTTGCATGATCAGTACCACTCTTAGAGACTATAGGTCAGGTTAAAAAAAAAAATCTCTGAAACTGGTAATCTGTTTAGGCAGCTAATTTCTCTCATAAGAACTCGAACATTCCCTTTTATTTAAGGGCCACCCTCGTGCTCATTCAGGTCTCCCTGGATCCTTATCCAAAGGGAATAACTTAGCTGATCAAGCAAGCCGCTCTTTTTTGGCTCTGCCTTCTGATTCCTCTCAAAACACAGGCATCGAAGCAGCATTCAAAAGGCACTCCTTACATGACTTCAGTGCCCATAATACACACACACACACACACACACACACACACACACACACACACACACTACGCTGGGTGAAGTTCCCCTCTTATTGCAGAAGCCGGAGGAGCCCTTGTGACTGAGGGGGCAGGGATGCCCAGTGAGACTTGGAATCTTGAGGCATTTACAGCCTGAAATGGAAGACTAGGCAACGGTGAGTGGCAAGGCCTTTAGAAAAGATGAATGTACCTCTGTTGCTCTGGGTTAATGTCAAACAGTCTCATGTCTCTCCTCTGTTTGAGAGAGAGGCCTTTGGATTTCTTCTGCTGCTGCTTTGGCTTCTGGAGAGTGAAATATTCTAAGACTACAGCCTTGCTCTACAGATGGCTGTCAGACTCTAGTTGACTCAAGTGTTGTATTCTCTGCCTCAGGAAGGCCCTCACAAATGCCTCAGCCAGCTAGCTTTCCAGCTTCTGCTCAGAGACTTGTGGTGTGGTCCCCTGTTCTGGTCTCAGATACCAGGACCCTCATACCCCATTCCTGAGAGCCACCATCTTTGCCTAGCTTTCTGTCTGTCCAAGTGTTTGCTCCACACAACAGCCAAGGCGTAACAGGAATTCTCACGCTAACTGTGACACTACCATACTGCTGCCTGGTCAAACACTGACTTGCTGTACTGCATCTTTGAGGTTCCTCTTGGGAGCATTGAAAATCCTTTGTAATGCAATACTTCTCTAACCCTGTGCGGAAGGAAGGTTGAAAAATGGATGAGCCGGGTCATTTAGTAAGTCAGGACCACAAGACTAGACTTAAGGGAAAGGGAGCTGGGCTTTTTAGGGAAACAAACCATTCTAGCACCAGGGGAAACTGCCTGGGCTTGCAGGGAGGACAAGGAGGAGGAAAGGGGACACTGAGCACCAAAGTCCTCTGTCCTTGTTTTTCAAACTTGCAGACCCCATGTGGCTGCTATTGGGGAGGTGTCCTCCACCCCCAAATGTGAGCGCATCTCGGGCATTACTCACTCTCAACAATAGCACACGCAATATTAAGTCATAAGGGTTCCTAGGAAACACAAAGTGAAACTACTTCACAGTTGCAGTCTTGTAACACTGTAGTACCACCTCCTCTCCAGTTGGGGCAGCAACAGTCTATTCTTCCCTGGACAGAAGGTACCTCACTTTGCTGTCATCTGCTGCAATCCTGTGTAGTGCTCTTTCCTGAACCTACCAGTTGGGGAATATTATTTTAAGTTGTATCTTTTTTTATGCTGAATTTGTTTAACCCTGTGAAGTTGTGTAATTGTGCTTTTCTAAAACAGGAGATGGTCTAATAAAGAGCTGAAGGACAATAGCGAGGCTGGAGAAAGGACAGGTGGGCATGGCAGGCAGACAGTATACATAGAAGGAGAATGGAGAAAGAGAGGAAGTAAGAAGCGAACAAGGGGAGGAGGGTGACATGGACCAGCCACTCACCAAGCCCAGGAGTAAGAGGGAAATAAGATGTGCAGGAGTAACAAAAGGAAAAAGCCCAGAGGCAAAATGTCATAGGAATAGTTTATAGTTAATAAAAGCTGACTATCAACTGGCCAAGCTCAGGTCAGGAATTCATATTGAAGAAGGCCCTGTGTGTGATTTGGGAGCTGGAGGTTTGTCCCACAAAAAAGTAAGAGTAAAACTCTTACTACACCTGCCTCTTTGCGGGGCTCTTTTGCACTAACCAGACAGTAAAATGAATTCTGGGACTTACTGCCAGCTTTAGGTTAACATAGCAACAGTGACTGATACTTTCTCTTTGCTAAAGTAGGGGGTAAAAATCAGAACACACAATCTTTGAGGTACTTCAAGACAGGGATAGCTAAACAGTTCATCAACATTATCAAGAGAATTTAGTTCATTTAAGTACATATGTCCCCCCTATGGAAGGGATCACCCTCCCTGGGGAGCAGAAAGGGGATGGGATGGGGATTGGTTCAGGGGATGAGGAGGGAGTCAGGATGTGGGAACTAGGATTGACATGCTCAATAAGCTTGTTTCAAATTTAAATTAAAAAAATCATTAAAAAATGCGAATGTGGTATCACTTTCATCAGTAAGTACAATCAATTAAAGGTTTACTGACCTTTTAAAATATTCATGTCAAGGACAGTCTCTCTCTCTCTCTCTCTCTCTCTCTCTCTGTCTCTCTCTCTCTGTCTCTCTCTCTCTTTCTCTCCCTCTCTGTTTTGCTTTCTTCGAGACAGGGATTGTCTGTGTAGCCCTTCCTGTCCTTGTACTGGGACAGCCACCTGCCTCTGCCTCCCATGCTCTGGTTTGCTTAGTGCCAGTCAAGTAGTTGATTTACAATGACACATCGATTCATACACTCATAGGTGTTTGTACAATTTATTTTAGTCTCATAAACCATTCTAAGCCATTAGGAATACAGTTATTTCCTTTTATGAACATAGTAATATTGATTTTGTGTCATGCAAAAAGGACATTGCAGGGTCATAAATCATCACATCATAAGCTTAATCTGCACAGTGTTCTCTCTGCCCTCTAATGGTGCTCCAGTGCTCACTTCCACATTGGCGCCTTCCCTGACATCATCAAGCCTCTTCAGTCTCTGGCAGATATGCTTCTTGGCATTAGATCCATGGCTGTGGGAAGGGCAGCAAAGTGGCCTCCTCTGTGAGGGTGCAGTCTGTTTCTAGTGGTCACTACACTTGCTGTCTCCCCCTGGCTGCAGCAGTCTTTTTCCTGGTCAGGATAAATGAATATAGGAGGCAAGCTGTCATGGAGAGGTCTCTGGGGTGAGTGGGGATAAGGGAGGCTGAAATGAGCCTGAAATAGTGGAGGTAATGGCTGTAGGGAGGTTTAAGGAGGTTTTTGTTTGTTTGTTTGTTGTTTTAGTTTTCCATGACAGGGTTTTCCTCTTTGACAACCATGCCCTACCTGAAACTCATTCTGTAGTCCTGGTGGGCTTTAACTCAAAGATCTGCCTGCCTCTGCCTGCTGTGTGATCATATTAAACCCATCTGCCACAACCCTCTGTTATTTATTTTTAGGCAATGGCCTGATATGGACCTGGCTGTCCTAGAATTCATTCATAATATTACTAGTCACATTGTATATGTCAAGATAAAAGGATTATACTTCTGTTTCAACTACTAAGCACTTTTATCACCTTGTGTAAGGATATCTTTCATATGAGTAAAATCAAAGAGTAGCTTTTCCTGCCTATCATCTCAGAACTTCTGTTTCTTTTTTTAATTACTGTCCACTCTGAAGACAAAATCTCCTTGTTTAGCCCAGACACTTACTATGTAGCCTAGGCTGAGCTCAGAAGTGTAATATTCCTGTCTCAGCTACTGGCACATTAGAATTTGCAGGTCTCTCTCACTGCATCCAACTCAGAAAGCATCTTTGAGACTGGCAGTGTGACAAAAGACAAAAAGTGATTTTCATGGCTGTAGAACTGGGACCCAAGGGCTCAGCCCATCCTGTTCAGGTAGCCTGAGTTCTGTCAACACACTGCCCTTAATTTCTGTTTTAACTTGGACAGTGGGTGAGGGAAAGCAGTGGATTATTAAATAGTGAGCACTATGCAATATTTTAAGCAAAAAGGTATTCTCAGAGGAACTTGGGCAAATAGCACCACATCCTTGTTTAAGAACCATAGGCTTTGTAGATCTTTGGGTGATCATTGTAGCCATTTTGATCTTAAGCAGTAAGGCACATAGGATTTCCATTTTGAGGCCAGACTGATAACATCAGCATGGACACTAAATGTATTTTGATTACAAATGCCTGCTACTATTTTACCATCTATCAAATTGTGTTTGAGAAAGTGCCCATAATATGTGAACTCAATAATGTACACCCTACCTCTTTTTTTTGAGACAGAATCACCCTATCTATGTAAGCCTGTCTACCTGAGGACTGGCTATGTACATCAATTGGGTACAACCACACAAAGATCCACCTGCCTCTATCTCATGAGTGCTGGTATTAAAACTTTTTAAAAGATTGCTTGACAAAAATTGTACGTATTTATGGCATTTATAATGACACGTTGAAATTTATATGTTATGAAATGGTAAAATCAGGCTAAGTAATCCATTAAAGTCATATAATTGTTCTTGTAGTGAGACATTTAAAATTTCAGTGATTCTTTCAAGTATATGATGTTAGTATGTCATACATTAGATTATTATATGTAAACATTTGGTTTCCTTTAAAAAGTGAATTAGACAATAGTAGCCTATGGGTGTATATCAGTGAATGAACACATATACATCCAGTCCCTGAGTTATATTTCAGAACTGTGGGGTGTCGGGTGTTGGGTAGACAACAGACAGCATGGGTGTCATTTCATGGGTTGTAGAATCAAAAGTAGCATGGCATCTGTGGTTTCAGCCACACAGGCAAACGTCCCGCTCTTTTAGGTTATTAGTATTTCTCTTTTTAAAATAATTATTTTTACTTTATTGGTGGTTTTTCTTTCTGTTTTCTGAGTCCAGGTTTCTCCGCTCTCCTGGAACTCACTTTGTAGACTGGGCATAGTTGCACCTCACAGAGATCATCCTGCCTTTCTACCTAGTCCTGGGAATATAGGTCTGTGCTACCATGCCTGGACTTATAGTGTTTTGAGTGCATGTAGGTATGTGCATTGTGTATGTATGTTTAGCTGCTTTTTGAAGAGGTCAGAAAGGGGCACCAGATTCTTTGTAACTGGACTTAGGTAGATAGTTGTAAGCCATTATGTGTTCAATGTGTTATTGAATCCTGATTCTCAATAAGAATAGCAGGTTCCCTGAGCTGCTGAGCCATCTCTCCAGCCCAGTAATTAGGAATACTTTAATGAACACTTTTCAAACACATAGCATAGCTTTGGATAACAGTCAGTGTATCCTGTGATTCTCAGATTACAGTAGGGTAGCAGGTTCCCCAGGGAGACATTACTTACTAAAATATTTGCTCTGTAGGATGGAGGTGCCCCCATTTTATCATCTTCAGAAAACAGTGTATGAAGAGAGATAACTATTAGAATTTTTGTGATTATTATTTATACTACCAAAGTACTTAGAATGGTATTTGACATGGATGAACTGAGCAAAGGAAGTACATGCTGATTTGTTTGGTAGATTAAATATATCATATTGGAGATAGAGTGCATACCTATAATCCTGGCACTTAGGTGGGCCAAGAGGACAAAGACTTTGATTCTGGTTTTTTTTCAGATCTTGGAGTGTGGATTCTCCTGTGCTTGCTTCACACAATGACTTTGAGTACTCTGCACGACAGCTCTGCTTAACAGATGATACCCAGCTTCATCCATGCCCTCAAAAATAAAAGACACAGATTATGAACTTTTTGGCTGTGATTTTGCACTTGATTCAAATTCTGGCCTCAGAACAGAGAGGACTGGTCAGCAGAGCTAGAACATGGATACAGTGGCAGCAGCATCTGTCAGGTTGGTTGGTTTAATTATTGTGTTTCTGTGTATGCATGTGTTGTCACCATGTCATGTATGTGGAGGTCAGAAGAGAACTTGTAATAGTTGCTTCTTTCCAAGTCTCATTGAGTTTAGGATATTAAGCTCTGGTTGTCAGTCTTTGTGCCTAGCTCCCCTACCCAATCACTCATTGTGCTCTCTCCATTCTTTTAGTTTAGCAATGTCACCAGAAGCCATTGGAGAAAAGACTCTGACATCAGACCTTATTTCCCTCACTTTATTTTGTTATGCCCCACAATGTTGTGGATGGAACCCAGGTTTCCCACTTGATGGGCAACAGATGTACTATTGAGATTGAGCTCTCCTACAGCTCAATACTGGGCAGTCTACTGGGCAAACCATTCCTGCATTGAAGATGTAGACACACTGGGAATAGAACTCACATGCTGGGTAAGATGCATCGCTTTGTTCAGGAGCGATGTACTAGGAATGTCCTTTAATATGGAAATGCAATCTGCAATATAACAAGGAGTATAGAAGAACATATCCAAAAGCAATATAGATGAAAATGTACCACATTTAGTATTTGGAGTCATCAATAGTAGAGGCTTTTACACGTATCATGCAAAGATAAGGTCCATTTTTCAATTGCAATTCCATAGACTTTAAACCTGTGGTAGTCGCTTTTCAGGCTTTCCTGAACCCATGTTGTCTATAAAAGAGCTTCAGGAGATTTTTTTCCTAGACTGTGTCTCATTATATAGTTCATATTGTCCTGGAACTCACTATGTACAGACCAGAATAGACTTGAACTCAAAGAGATCCACCTGCCTCTACCTCCCACGTTCTGGCATTAAAAGTGTGAACCACAATATGACGGGGTTTTTTTTTTTTTTTTTTTTTGAGTCAATTTTTAAAATTACCTGGAGTCTTTCTTTGAGTTGACCCTACTGAGTGAACTTGGTTTGGTTTTCTGTGCTAGGCTCACATAAATTGAATCTCTTTGGTTTGGTAGTCATTCCTGAGACACCAGAGGTGTTTCCAAGGGGTCTCACTATAGGCGGGAAGGGCATGCACTCAGTTCATACTTGCATCCCCATTTCTGAGAAGCTCAGTTTCAGAGAAATAGATGCTGGCTGCAGGCCTCACATTTTCCTGTGTATCCTTTCTTGCTGGCTCATAATATTGGCAAGTTAGAGAGAAAATAGAGCAGAAGCAAAAACTATAGTTAGCCTGTGTTGCTTCTGTCCTGACACCAAGCTGGAATGAAGACAGCAAGCCCCCCCCCCCAATCCTTCAGGTTCAGAAATCCTGGAGCTACTTTAGTCTACCTCTGTTCAGGAAAGAGGCCTCAACACAGCTACTGGCAACAGTTTATAAGGGACATGCTTTCTGAGAGGCAGGGATACTTTTAGATTCTCCTACATCCCCTGTCCTTTGATATGGAAATGCAACCTACAATATAACAAGGAGTATAGAAGAACATACCCAAAAGCAATATAGATGAAAATGTACAGATACAGGAACCTTCATGCTAGACTAGGAGATGACAGTACCATGAGAGGCAGGATACTGCAGGTTAGACCATGATGGGACAAGATATGAGTCACAGGAATCTGCAGATTAGACAAAGGGAGAACAGAAACATCAGATGCAGGAAACTGCAGTCTAGACCAGGAGGAGACAGGACCATAAAATGTAGGAAACATCAGGTTAGATCAGGAGAGGACAGAACTGTGGATGTCCTAGCTTTCTGAACTGGAATAGAGTCCCATAAGATTCTATGACAGATAACCTCAAATTACTTAGAGGGAAACATGGGAGAACACACGATCCTCAAAATGGGCTAAAACCATGGTCTTTGTTTTCACTGGGAGCCACACATATAAAGGAAGCACATGATAATTGCTGAGCATAAATCTACCCCAGGGTCAATGCAAATGTCCTGCTTAGTTGTCAAATAAGGAGTGATCTCTTAGATTAACCCTGGCAACTTTCAATGTACTAGGAATGTGTTCTGTCACAAGCTCACTTCCTTCTCTCCTATTTGCCTTTTATTTGGAGGTCAGGGTAGGGTGCCCAGTCTAGTCTTGAAGTTGGGATCTCCCTGCCTCAGTCTATCATGTAGGTGGCATAACATGTCTGCATCACCAGGCCTAGCAGCAATTATCTTTCCCTGAAGATGTTGCACATGGAAGTTGCCATCTTTGAGTAATACTAGCCATCAAAGCTTCAAGGGTCTTAAGGATGATACTTCAGTAGACCACTAGAGGACAATGTATAATCAGAAATGACACAAGGGTTGTTGCTTTCTTCCTGAGTCAGGGCATGATTTCCTTCCATGTCTGTTAAAATCAGGATGACCCATTATTTCTGAACATCACAGCTGGTTCTTGTGAGTAGGAGATGTGGGATCAGAGATATTTCTGTTTCAATACTTCAGCTGAATTTTGATTTAATGCCTCAACAGAACCAGATGGCTTGAATGAGACATAGGGAAAAAGGAGAGGGAAAGGAGAAGAGATATGATTATAGATAATATTCAGGAATTTGTGGCTGCTCAAGAGAGTTGGAAAGACAGTAGAAAAGCCATCCCAGCGGACATGATGAACACGTAGATTTTAGTGAGTCCAGCACAGGGCTGCCCTGATGAACATAAAGGGGTTGTCTTGGCACTCTGGGTTTGTCTTATCCATTCATTACTTATTTTTGATATTATTTTCTCCTATTTTTTGAAAGAATTTTCTTTCCTGCTATCTTGTTATTCTCAGGGGGGCATTCATATCTGTAGAGTGTCTGTGCACTACACATGAGTAATGTGTTCACTAATTTGAATTATATGTGACCACATTCTCAGGAATTTAAGTTGCCAGCATCATTTTCCTGTAACATGTAGATTTACGAGAGAGGGAGCTGAAATCCCTTAAGGACATTGTTACTAATTGAGATTCTCATCTCCTTTGGCACATAGTATATGTATGATTAAAGATGGAGGTTTCTGTTCAGTATGATTGCTCCCCACTTCAACCAAAAATAAACACAGAGACACTATATAAATTATAAAGTGTGGCTGATGGCTAAGACTTTTTATTGTGTAGCTCTGTCTTAATTACTAACCAATACCTACTATGTATTTCTATATAGCCTTATCTTACCAGAGATTGCCAGGCACATCCCATCTTCCAAGTCTCTCTAAATGCTTTGCTCTGTCTCCTTCCTCCTTCCTCCTACAGCTGTGCCTATACCCCCTGCCTGGCTATTGCCCAATCAGTTTTTTTATTCATCAACCAAGAGAGAAACATATGTACAGAAGGATATCTACCATTGTATGTTGGTACTTATTGGTGCCATCTCATTGGAATTTCTGTATTCTCTCCTCAGCACCATAAGAGATTTGTTCTTGTAAGAGGGCCTTAAGGCAGGCCTGCACTGTGCTGGTGTGTGTGTGTGTGTGTGTGTGTATGTGTGTGTGTGTGTGCAGACAGCATTTGTGAAAGAGTATAGCAATGACTGAGCAGTTGGGCTATGTGCTGAATGTCCTCCATAGGTATAAGCAAGACAATGATGCATACAAAACACCTATACACATAAAGTAAAAAAATAAATAATATGCTATACACCAGGAACAGATGCTTGGGAAACAAAATCTTAAAATAATGTCGTTTAACATACCATCCTATGAAATATATAATACGTTTAGTAACAAAATATATTCTAGGCTTAATCTTAAAAATCAGAAAATTCTGATAAAAGAAATCAGAGAGGAGCTAAGTATACTGAACAGCTAGCTGTCACACAGGCTGGAAGATGCCACATTGTTAAAATTTCTGTCCATCTCAAGTGCTATATCCATCAAATATCAACTTTAACACTGGTTAAATCTAATATATGTGGAAAGTAGAATCACCAATAACAATTCAAAAACCAAGAAAGAAGGGCCAGAGAGCCAGCTCAGCTATTGCAGAGGACCCATGTTCTATTCCCAACACTCACACAGAAGCTGTCTATTTCTTTAGTTCCAGGGGATCCAACACATACAACTCATACATACTATATATAAAATTAAAAAAATAAATAAACTTTTTTTAAAGAAAAAAAAAAGCTGAGTGGGATATTCTCAATGACTTTTCCTCTAAAGCTGTAGTTAAGATATTTCTATTCTTTCTTCCTTTCTTCCTTCTTTCCCTCTCTCTGTCCTTCCCTTTCTTCCTCCCTCCTCTATCTCCCTCCCTCTCTCGCTCCCTCCCTCCCTCCAGAGCTGAGGCAATAATCCACCAGACCACACCCTCCCTGAACCAAATAATCATGTACATCTCTCATCCTCTGCCTCAGTTCTTCCTGTGTTTAAGCCTAAGGCTCACATTCCTGTGCTAAAGATGGATGCTGCATTACTGGACTCCTTCAACTCTTCTTCCTAGTGTAGCCATGTTGAATAAATCTCTTCTCTCTGCTTTCCAAAATTGCTTTGTCTACCATTTTCATTTTTAGATATTTATTATATGTATGTTTGCACATGTGCGTGTGTGTGAGCATGTGGAGGTCAGCCGATAACTTGCAGGAGTCTATTTTCTCCTCCAGAACAGGTTCCAAGGATCATTCTCAGGTCTTCAGAGATGGTGGCAAGTGCTTAGACTTGCTGTGATACCTTAAATGACATTCACCTCTCCCATAGGCTCATACCTTAGAATACTTGTTCCCAGTTGTCCACAGTTTTGGGGATGTTATGAAACTAATAGGGACAAGGCTATAGAGAGAAAGTATATCATGCTGGTGAGCTTTGAGAATTTACAAACTTGCCCCATTCCTGCTTGGTGTCTCTGCTTGCTATGTGAGGGTATAGTGTGGTCTTTCAGCCTCATGCTCCAGCCACTGGCTGCCATTCAACCTCTGCCATTATGGTTCTCTATCTCTCTGGAACTGTAAGCAAAAATAAGTTTTCATCTTCTCCTTGCTTTTGGTCATGGTCAGAGAAAGATCATTTGGGTTTTGGCCTACTGGGTTCCATCCTTTTGTAGTGACAGAGTCCTCCAAGTCATCAAGTCTGCAGATCTCAACACATCACAGTCCTTACAAGCTAAGCTTAGCCATCTCTCCTCAGTGGGTTGTTTAAAGAGACAAGTAATTACAAAGAGTAGAGAAAGGAGATGTATCCTGTGTGACACACTGTGCAGAGAAATAGAGGTCCATTCACAATCAATCCCACAGTCCACGAGTCCTGAAGTGAGGTTAATATTTAAATGGAGGGCAAGAAGCAAGCATATCTAAGCCGTCCTGGCCAAGAGTCCCAACCATCATTGACTCCTCATTAGCTCATTTTAGATCCTCTTATAAGGTGGTCACATATGTATTTGGAAATGTGTAAAATGTCTTTTCAGGAGGTCTCTTCTGGTTTGTTTAGGCTTTGGCCTTTCCTTCCTTCAAGACCAGACTCTAAGGAGATTCCAATTGCTTCAAGTATTTTGTTTCAATACTCACTAGGCAAATGGAGTGACATACATGGCTGTCTTTGTACCTTCTTGGCTCCTGCCAGGATGGTGAAAAACACCAATGTGGTGTCTTCAGAGGACATCAGTTTACACAACTTGGAGAGCATTTTTTGGTTTTGATCATCAAAGAATTGGTGTGTGTGTGTGTGTGTGTGTGTGTGTGTGTGTGTGTGTGTGTAATGGTTTAGTATGTTAGAATTTCAAATTCACCATTTGTGTTGAGGTAGGAGTGTGGGTGCCATAGATACATTAGAAATGTTTATTCTGGACATTTTCCTATGGATAAGAGAGGGGGGAAAACAAAATAAAAGAACACAGAGTTTTTCCTTGTTTAAAGTCTCTCCTCACATGCTGTAAACATAAAGTTCCTCTTGTTTCTTCCTAGAGATGTTCCTTAACAACCTTGAGTCAGCAGGGGTCAGCACTTCCTTCTTTCTCTCTTTGTTTTTTGAGACAGTTTCTCTGCTCTGTAACTCTCTCTGTAGACCAGGCTGGCCTTGAACTGACTGAGACCTACCTGCTTCTATCTACTGAGTGTTGGTCAGCATTTCCTTCTTTTCCAAAGCTACAGGGCAGGATTTCTGTAACCAGAGTCTCCTTCCCACAAACCATAAAAAACAGAACTATAAATAAATAAGATAAACAAATCAGCGAAGTCAAAGGCAAACATACAAAAAACCTCCCCAAACAATACATACCTTCCAAACAATGTTCCACTTCCAATCTTGCACACCAAAAGTAATCGAGGAAAACAAACAAAAGGAAACACAGAGTGGGCAGAGATAGTTTCACATGACATCAAGTGCAAAATAGCTTGCCAAATCTTTCAAAGCAGGGCTCATACTTGTGATCCCCGTAATAACGAGACAGACAAGAGGGTCATGAGCTTGAGGCTACTCTACTTGACTTGTGTCAAGAAATCCAAACTAATGAATCAAAGAAACCAAAATTTCTTTCCAAAGAAAGCATCCAAGCAAGTAAGATTGCATGGGGCAAAAGAGATTGCCAGTGGAAAAGAGCTCTGGTCACTGTTCCAGAGCACCTAGGTTAGATTTCCATCGCCTACATGGTGGCTAACAGCCATCGGTAATCTAGTTCCAGGGGCTCTAATACATGATTTGGGCGTATTCAGGCACTAAGCATGCATATGGGTGTGTGTGTGTGTGTGTGTGTGTGTGTGTGTGTGTGTGTGTGTGTACTGACAGAACAAAAAGAAAACCTGAGGAGAAAACTCACATATACATTTTAATTACCAAAAAGTATAAAAATGGGTGAAGTTATTGATTTTTGTTACTGGGGAAGTTGAGTATCCTGGTTGGTTAGATTGTCAACACAATGTAGTTATTTGGGAAGAGGAACTTGAATTGAGAAAATACCTCCATCTGGTCTGTAGGAAAGTCTGTTGGGCATTTTCTTGGTTAATGATTGATGGGGGCAGGCCCAGCCCACAATGGTTGTGGTCATCCCTAGAATGGTGGTCCTGGGTTCTATAAAAAAGCAGGCTGAGCAAGCCATGATGAGTGAACCAGTAAGCTTTTTCTTCAGCTTCTGTCCCCATGTTGTTGCTAGACTCTAAGCCCTGATATTCCTAAGTAGTGTGACTAGAGAATTGTAAGGTGAAATTAACCCTTTCTTCCCCAGATAGAGTTTGGTCATGGTCTTTTATCTCAGCAATAGAAATCCTAACAAAGACACTGTGACTTCCACATTTGAGTCTTTAGTCTGTTAGTAAAAGAATTTAGAAATAGACTCAGAAGGGAGCTTGAGGACAATTTTAATGTAGTTTGAAATGAAAACAACAGGGCAGGCAAGCTGTAAATCTTGGCAACTGCCTGGTGAAGGGAAATAGAGGAGGAAGAAAGAGAGTCATACTGTTTGTAAGCAGTGACATGGGAAATAAACAGCATGGGGATTGGGGGAGGGGGAGGGAGGGAGAGAGATTTGAAAAAACAGAGTGAGAAAGCCCAATGTACCCAGGAAAGCATACTGTCTTAGTTAGAGTTTCTATTGCTGTGAAGAGAAACCATGACCACAGCAATTCTTAACAAGGTGGTAATTTACACTTTCAGAGGTTCAGTCCAATATCACAATGACAAGGAGCATTGTGGGAAGCATGTGGCATGAGAGAAGACATGTTACTGGGTACATCTTGGCTTGCAGGAAACAGGAAATTGAGATGCACTGGGCAGTATCTTGTGCATAGGAATCCTAAGAGCCCACCCCACAGTGACACAGTTCCTCTAACAAGTCAAACCCACTCCAACAAAGTCACATATCCTAAGAGTGCCACTCCATATGAGCTTCAGACTACCACCCATGCCAAGGCAGAAAGAAAAGGAGATGGAAAAGGGAAGAAACAGGTAAGTTTTTCTGAGTGTCTGCATCGAGGAAGATTCCTGGGAAGGACAAGTCATTGCCTGACAGGGGAGGTCAGTTATCCTCTCTGTCAGTGCTGGGAGCTGAAGTTAATTCTGTGGAAGAGCAGCCAGTGCTCTTAACCAGTGTGTCACCTATCATGGTTTAATAAGGATCAGGATAAACAAATAGGTCAAACAGATGTTTATTCAGGGAGAAATAACTTACAACCTAGACAGATGAACAACAGCAGGTTCCACCAGATGCTCTCCTCTCCTAGTCTGGCCCAGGAAGAGAACTCTCCCAGGTTCCTCCTCAGACCTAGTTCAGCATGTCACTTCTGTTCCTGTCTCCACTCCCTATGGGCGTGGTCAGTGTCACAGATGCAGACAAGGTGAACATCTCACTACAGTCTGACCCCCCCAAAAAATAAATCTTATAGAAAGGGAAAGTAGAACCTTTCCTTCTTTGGTATTATAACTCTCCTGAATTCCCTATTCTGCCATTTCCATTCCTGACAGTTCTACCTGGTTAAGTGCCGGATACCAAATCTATTTCTATTTTCCCTGAATATTACATAATGCATGGAACAGAACTTTTTAATGGACAGAGCTTCTCTTGACTAAACCTGGGTGTATTTATGATCTTTTGTTCAGAATCTCACCCATTTCTCAGCTTTGAAGCTGCCTCTCAGGGACATTATACACAGTTGACAAGTTGTTAGCCGAGAAGGCCTGAAAGGCAGCCTTCTCCCCACTGACCAAGTTGTGTCTTGTCAGACAGGCCATTTAGAAACACTTGTGGTCTTTATGATCCCACAGCATCCAGGGCTGACCCCGTGACCGTTCCACTGCTCAGCATCACAGTTTTCTTTCTGGCTCAGCTTCTGTGGTGACTGCAACGGAAGAACAGACAGATATAGGTTTGGTTCTCATTATGCATGCCCATAATATTATAATAGCTTATGAAACTGTTTTATGAAATTTGAATTAAATTTCCATTTTGGATTACAGGAGAGCTAGTCAATGAATGATATTCTGATACAAACAAGGATAATTCTGCCTGAAGTTTTATCTATATTTGCTCCATTCACGAGCTGCTTTGGTTCTGAGTTTAAATGGGCCTACTGTGTATGGTGGCTCTTTCCCTTGAAGTTTTTGAGTGGTGAATAAAACTTAACATTCTCTTACTCTTGTGTCTATTCACTTTACACATAGGGCATCCTGATATGCATAGGACAGCCACAACCAGAGGAAAGAATTTTTTTGGTTTTTCAAGACAAAGTTTCTCTGAGTAATTCTGGCTGTCGTAGTTCTCACTCTGTAGACCAGGCTGACCTCATACTCAAATATTTGCCTGCCTCTGCCTCTGGAGTGCTGGGATGAATGTGTGTCCTAACACCTCCCAGCAGGAGGGAAAAATCTTAAAGTGGACATGAGGACAGAGTTGGGGAATAGAATATCTAGGAATGGTGGTTCAGACCTGTAACCCAGCACTGAGGAGGCTGTGGCAGGATCATAGCCTGGGCTACATACATAGTGTCAGGCCAGCCAGGACCTCAGAGCGAGACTCTGATGTGTGGGAGATGAAGGGCTTGGGGTTGATGGTGTGCTTCAATCTTTAAACTAAATAAGAGTATGAAAGAGTTTATTTTAACAATATAATTGCAAATATCTGAAACTCTTAAGATCAACAGAAATTAAATCACAGCCCCACAAACAAGTTTTCAGAGAAAAATGTGGGACTGCTTGAAACGTCACTCTTCTCCTGGAATTTGATTTTTGCTCTATGACTTTAATTAAGAATAAGGTTGTAAAACAAACATGATCAGTTTTACTAACTCAGTGATGTTCAAATCAATCTCTTTGGAAGCACTGGCTGATTTGTAACTCTTGGCCTAAGGTATTTCTTACTGTATTGTTCTTTTGGTTACAATGAAACACTTTTACATGCTATGATTGAACACTGTATTTATTTTACTTAAATTTTTAGATTGAGTATCACTATGTAACTGCGGTTGGCTTAGAACTTATGGTCAGCTGGCCTTGGACTCCAGACTCTTAGGATTAAAAGCACAAAGTACTGCTTAGTCCAGATCTCCTCTCCACCCCATGTCTGGTGTGCATTTTGGGTATATTTATTCACACATGCTTAGGTGCATGTGTGGCATGTGTGGACATAAGTGCACATGTGTATATAGGCATGTATAGCCTGGAGTTGATGTCAGGGGAATTCTTGGATGGCTATCTAATTTATTTGTTCATGTGAGGACCCTTGCTTAACCTGTTTGTTAGGAGCAATGCTCAGTCTGATGGTGTCAGAGCACTGGCTGCTCTAAACCAGCTTCAGCTAAACCGTGCCTGAATATGCACTTATTGTGTGCTAAACTGTGTGTGTTCTGTGCCTTGTAGACAGCTCACAAGAGCCTTGCAACATTTTTATGAATTCAGCTGGGTGATTCATCTAATTTTGCCTGAGACCAGTGAGATGTGGGCTGAGTACCTATCCCTTATCAAGCTGCAGTGGCTGCATGGGGATATTCACCCAGGCCTGCACTTTGCTTCCCTGGCCTTGCCCTCTGGTCCCCATGGGGATCCTCTCTCTCCTAGCCCACCTCTGCTTCCCAGTGCCTCTCAGTCCTGCTCACAGTGAAGCCAAGCTAGACTCTCCCTGACCTTCCACTGCCTCTGCTACCTTCCTAACATATCATCATCCTTGTTAGTTACTGTATATACAACTTGGGTCCCAAGAAGCTGAGGGGCCAAAGAAAAGGAGTACTAGATCACAAAGGCTTTTAAACTACATACACACTTTACTTGTAAATCTGTGCTTACTCTCTCAAAATGTCAGCTGATCAATACTTGCTTAGGCTCCCAAAGGCTTAACTGCCCTTTTCTTTTCTCCAGGGCTGCCACTCCCCACTCCTAACACAGAGCAGCAGCCCTCTTCCCCCACATTCTTTTTGTGTTGTTTTCTTTTCTTTTGAGACAGGGTCTCACTATGTAGCCCTAGCTAGCCTGTGATTTCTTATGTAGAGCAGCCTGGCTTTGAGTTCAAAGAGATCTGCCTGCCTGGGCCTCCTGAGTGCTGGGAATAAAAACACAAGCCTTTTGGTCTGGTTCTCAACCACAGTTAATCTAATTTACTCCCTTTCCTTCCCCCATCACAGCTAATTTTCTTTTGATCCTTTGTTCCTGTATTTTGTTTTAAAGACATACTTCCTTCATTTATTTATTTGGAGACAGTGTCTTGATGTGCTGCTGACCTTAACTCATGATCTTACTTGCCTCAGCCTCCCAAGTATTTGGATTGACAGGTCTGCCACCACACCTTGCCCTTCTCAGCTGTTTTGTGGGGTAGCTTCCACACATATACTCATACACACACACACACACACACACACACACAGAGAGAGAGAGAGAGAGAGACCCCACACACATAGACACACACAGACACACACACACCACACTC
Organism: Phodopus roborovskii; assembly: GCF_943737965.1. NCBI lineage: Eukaryota > Metazoa > Chordata > Mammalia > Rodentia > Cricetidae > Phodopus > Phodopus roborovskii. The sequence continues at coordinate 123,404 of NW_026125596.1, forward strand.
ACAGAGACACACAACACACACACAGAAATAGACACACACATTCACACAAACAGACACACACACACTCATATACATACACACACACACACACAGACACACAGACACAGACACACAGACAGAGACACACATACACACACACATAGACACAAACAGACACACAGATACAGACACAGACATAGACACACACACATACACACACATATACTCACACACCTTTGTCTACTATCCAGGTCCAGCATAGTCAAGGATAGGACAGAACCAGACCTAGAGAGCAAAGCCCTTTCTCCTGGAACTTAGAGATTCTTTTGAGAGACAATGGGGCAGGACTGCAGTCCAAGCTATCTAGGAGGCTGAGGCAGGAGGATTAAAGTCCAAGTCTAACTAATACAGTCACTTAAGTGAAGTTGGAGAACTTGACAACATCGTGTCTCCAAATGAAGGATGGATTCATGAGACTATGAGTTTTATTCCCAAAGAGGCCAACGATCCCCAGGGAGTGAATCCTCCAGTCTCTGCAGCATTAACAAGATGGAGTTTTCCAGGGAGCAGGGACAACTGGGTAGGAGAGGAGAAAGCATGTTTAAGGGAGATTCCTACACCCATCTCCTAAGCTCTCTGTAGTAACATCTCATTTCTGTATACATGTCCCTTTCCATTTAATGATGTTAACCTCGGTTCAGCTAGATGGATGCCCATTGGTACCCACACAGCAGGCATCTGAGGATAGGGGCATAGAGGACAGATCTGCTCTGGAATCTGCCACTTGCCACTTCTCTAGGCAGTGAGCAGCAGCCCCCTAGGGTATGAGAACTTCTACTCCTGCAGTAGGGCAATGTTGGACATGCTTATCTTGCATTAATTCCACAGAGTAATAATCTAGTCACATTCTGAACTGATTTGAGGCACTCGTGTGGACCGAATTCATCCCTCCACCCTAGGAGTAACTTGATAAAGAGGCAGTCAGGCCGCATCAGTAGTATTGGTTAATTAAAAACAAATCCCCAAGTATTTATTTATTTATATATTTATATATTTTTACTTTGCCATAAAAGAAGACTCTCTCACGTATACAGTCTAGGTATAAAAGATAATAGCAATGAGAAATAGATTAGGAGGAGAGTCTATTTCTGAAGAGGAAGGGGACCGGTGGGGTGGACATGAGGGGCAAGTAAGTGTAATGGGTGAATATAATCAGAGGGAATGAAGTACATTCATGAAAATATTGTAATGGGTCCCACTCTTTGATGGGAGAGTCCCTTGATGAAATCTTCCAACCTGCTTTGTCCCGGAGTAGGTCATAAAGCCCTCTTATTCTGCAGCATCCTGTCTTACCCACTAAGAAAGGTCATGCAGGATGTTGAAGCCCACAAAACATTCCCTTGCTTTTTCCCAAGGAGATTTGTGCAAGGTTTCTATATCATTCAAATTCCTTCTAGGCCCTGGGAATGTTTCTATCTTTCATTTTAGCCACAAGGTTTCCTCAATGATTAACACCACTGATTATTATCTATTTGGACTGTTTTTCCATTTTTTTCTATTGTCTTGTCTGGTTTTTTTTTTCCTTACTGATTGTGAAAATTTAAAAAGTACACCTGGATAAGAATTATTCACACACACACACACACACACACACACACACACACACACACACATATATATATATATATATATATATATATATATATATAAAACATAGATATAGTTAACATACATATAATACCTGTCTGCTTCTGTGAAGTCTTTAATTTAGTACAGTAAGAGTCTTGTCTGGGTCTTTCTTTAATTAGTATTTGTTAAAAGATTTATTTAATTTATGTGTGTGAGAGTGTTTTGTCTGTATATGTGCACCATATGTGTACCTGGTACATGCAGAAGCCAGAAAAGGGTATTGTGACCACTGGAGTTGGTGTCAGGGATGGTAGTGATCTGCCTGTGGGTCCTGGGAACTGACCCCAAGTCCTCTGCAAGAGCAACAAGTACTGTTAATGCTGAGCCACTCTGTAGCCTCTTGCTTCAATTTATTAAGAGGCAAGAGACTAATTAAGTAATCCAGGCTGACTGACCCCGTGATCCTCCTGCCACAGTCTTCCCAGTAGATTGGGTTATGTCCCAGTGTCATTGAGCCTAGCAAAGAAGTTCTTGCTATTTACTAGTTGTTATTTATAGTTGTTACTTGGCTCACCATTTAGCCCAGGCTGGCCTTGAGCTCACAGTCATCCTGTTTCACACTCCTGAATGCTGGGGTTACAGATGTGTGTTATCTTACCTGGATAACAAGATGAACAAAAGTTCTTAGTTTTATTGTTTGGTCCTGTGTTTTTTAAGTCAAGCTAAAAATACAAAGACCAGTGGCTACAATGTATGTTTTTTATTTCCATATTGTTTCATTCCCTGAACAATCCTTTAAAAATGTTGCATAATGGACAGGAGAGATGGGTCAGTGGTTAATAGCATTGGCACTGGCAGCTTTTGCAGAGGACCAGGGTTAAATTCACAGCATCCTCATCATAGTGAGTTACAACATCATTAACTCTAACTATAGGGAAGCTGACACTCCATTATGGCCTCATCAAGCACAAAAATAGATACTGTTAGCATCCAGACACACCATGTTCCCTGGGGGACCTGGCAGAGTGTATAACCCTTTGCACATGACAAGCAGTGTCCTGGCTCTGGACACAGCCACAAAAGGTCCCTTTAAGAGAGAAGCTCCAATTACTTCCTCTATTTTGTTCTGTCTCTCTGAAGAGGCAGACAGGTCTCTGTGTCTTTCTCTTTCTCTCTGCTTTCTGTTTCTCTCTTGTCTCCCCTCTCTGCCTTCAGTTCCCACAGTAAACTTCCCGCTTAACTTCTGCCTACATGGTTTTATGTCTCACCTCCTTTGGGATCTCCCAAGGTCCCCCTCATGCCACATATTAACATGTCTCAGGTCCCCCAAGGATGGTCAGTGCCTCCTCTCAGGTTGGCAGGAAGCAGTCTTGAATACTCTATGCCCTTATTCCCCTAACCTGCCATGCCTGACTGCTCCCATTTCAATACATAAAGGAGGGGGGAATGTTAGCATCTAGGCACAGCTTGGCCCTGCCCCTTGGAGACCTGGCACAGTGCATCTCCCTTCCACCCATGGGAAGCAGTATACTGGCTCTATGCATGCACAGGAGCTCCCTAAAAGAGACTGGCTCTGCCTATTCCCTCTCTCTTACCTGCTGATCCTCTGAAGAAGCAGACAAGTCTTTGCTACCCCACCCTTTAACTCTCACATCTCTTCCTTCCCCTTCCTCACTCTCTTCCCTTCTCCCAATAAACTTCCTACATAAGTTCTGCCTTTTGTCCTATGTGTATCTCACACACCATGGGATCTGCTAAGGTTCCCCTCCCACTGCATATAACAACACATACATACAACTGAATGAAAAATGAAATAAACAGAGGACATGGCTATTAAAGTATGGGGAAAATTTTTATTGTAGATATAATGGAGAAATCAGGCAGAAGGAAGGCTCCAGGTTGGACACACTGGCTAGGGTGCTTCCAGGGCTGTGGGAGCCAAAAGAGCATTAGCATTTTGCATTTGAAAGCATCTCTCCTGTTATAGAGGGTTATAGTTATTCTCCCTGAGTGCAGCAGCAGGGGGAATGAGTTCTTAGCTTAGGTCTTAATCCTACAGGGTTTGGGGGAAAGCAATGGCAGCAGCACTAGAAACTTGGCTTCAAATCCCTGTTTCCATCTTGCCTGCTGAATGCAAGTCCCTGAGATTCCTATGCATACTTGGATGTTGGTAACTCTTAAGGTCAAAGGGGTCCCTGGAAAGTACTCAGTGCCAGCCCACTTCCCACAAATTGAAGTCCAACAACCAACTCTGTATTTGCTTACCTGAGGGCATCCTCTTGGACACCAGAATATCTCTGTCCAATTGTGGGGACAGGGAGCCAGCAACTTCTAGGTCAACCACCAGTTGACCCTAGAGGATATACTGCCTCTTCCCTTCTTTTGAGATGTGGTGCGATATTTGTACAGTGTTTAAAAGGTATATTGGTGTGATTGGTATAATAACATCCTGGACATCCAGTAGTTTGGCAGAAGGTATACTTAGGATTCCCAGAGACAGTCAGGACTCTAGGAAGAAGAAAGGCAGAGTGGTCTGCTAGATACACAGAGGACACAGAAGAGCAATATGGAAGTGAGATAACACCATGTAATAGAACATGGATTACTATAAATATGTTAATAGTACATAGATGTATGTAAATGGCTTAATTTATGTACTAAGAGCTCTGAACTGAGCCTTAGCTGTAGGCTAAGCTTTCATAATTAATAAGAAGTCTCTGTGTCATTATTTGGGGGCTGGCTGGGGTGACAGATGGTCACTTGGAGTGATCAGTGCTGTGGGTATATCATGCAACTTCCCAGACTACTTCCTGGGAATCCAGTTTGTCTGGCCCGCAGTAACCAGCTTGACACCACCCTTTCCTGTCTCCCCTCCCCTCATTTAATTAGTATGATAACACAGTATCACCAAAGCAACTTAAAGGGGAAAGGTTTTGTATGTCTTATACTTCCAGGACACATTCAGGGGGGTCTGGACAGGTACTCTAGCAGGGGCTTGAAGGAGAAACAATGGAAGAATGTTGCTTGCTGTATCACTTACAGGATCACCATTCCTTATCTAGCTTTCCCATACAATTCAGGGCCACCTACTTATGGATGGTGATGCCCACAGTAATCTGGGTCCTCCTGCCTTAATTAGTAGTCAAGACAATTCCCCCACGGATATGACCAGGCCAAAGTGGTCTAGGCAATTTCTCTATTGGAGCGTTCTTTCAGATGCCTCAAGTGTGTGTAAAATTGACAATTAAAACTAACTAGGACCATTCCTGATGCTGTTTGTCTGGAAATATTGAAAAGGGCAAACCCGACTCTGCCCATACACCACCTAGCTTGCCTTTCCCTCACCCTTTGTCCTGCTGGGCCTACTGCTTCAGGTGACAATAGGGCCAGAGTGCATGTCCAACAGCCCTCCACCTCCATGGAACTTTCTGAGCACACTGGGCCCACCTATCCATGTGGGGCCACTTTGAGGCTGCACTGGCATGATCTTTGGACTTTAAGGCCTGCCCTCTGCTGGAGGTGAGTCTAGGACCAGTTCAGGTCCAATCCCCCACCACCACATCCATCCCTGGGAACTCACTGGGTTAGCTCTGCATCTCACTCCCCCATATATCCTGGCTCTGGATAGTACAGTCCTGGTACTCTGCACCATACACTCACCCAGACCTGCCTTCCCCTCACCCTTTGTCCTACTGGGCCCACTGTTTCAGGTGAGTATTGGGCCACAGTGTGGGTTCAGCAAACCCTCCTACTCCATAGAACTTCCTGGGTCTGCTTTGAGCACCCTGGACCCAACTATCCATGCCTGGCCACCTTGAGGCCACATTCACCTGATCTTTGGACACCAAGGCCTGCCCTGTGCTGGAGGAGAGACCTTCAAGAGAGCTTGGATGATCCAGAGTTGCAGATATCAAACTCCTGACCCACGTACACCCACGGAGAGATCAGGGGAGAGAGAGACAGAGAGACAGAGAGAGAAAGAGAGAGAGAGAGAGACAGACAGACACAGAGAGAGAGACAGAGACAGACAGAGAGACAGAGAGAGAGAGAGCATAAAAGAGGGAGCCATTATTGGTTTGAAGAGAAAACTGAAGCTAAAGAAAGGTCTAGAGACCTCCAAGTGTGCCACCAACTAACAATTTGAGCAACTGTGGAAAGGCTAAAATAAATGCCATTCCTGGATACTGAGATCACCTACTAACTTGTCCATGGAGCCCACATCTAATACCTGTTTGGAAACAGAAGCTAACACCCATAACTAAACACTGAGTCTAACTAGAATCCAGATGCAGTCAGAGAGGACAAGACCAGGTATGGAAACACATAGAGACAGCTGACCTGAACAAGGAGGAGCTGTCGGGCCCCCAGACTGATAGCTGGGAATCGAGCATGGGACTGACTCAGGCCCCTATGAAAATGGTTCTCAGCCAGAAGGACTGAGCAGTCTAAGGGACCTCAGACAGTGGAACCAGTATGTATCCCTGGTGCACAAAATTACCTTGTGAACACATCCCCCATGGAGGGATACTGCCTTAACCTAGAGACAGGAGAGAAGTCCTAGTCCCTACATTAAATTACTTGACAGATCTACATGACCCCACCTGGATGTCATTGCCCTACATGTGAAATTGGGCTGGGGGGGATGGGAGGGGAGGGTGATCAGGGTGCATGTGTGGAGGCAGAGTGTATAAAAGTGAGTGAGTGAGGGAGGAAGAGGGAACTGCAATTGACATGTAAAATAATAAATTAAATAAAGAAATTAAATAAAAAAGAAAAGAAAAACTCAATATGTCAAATAAGAAAAGAAAAAAGTCAGTAAAACACTGGGACTCAGTCTCTACATGAAAGTCAGCAGCTAGTATGAAGGAATGCCACTCCCCAAAGGGGAGCACAGGCAGAAAATTGCAGAGGGAGCAAGAGAAGTGGAATCTTGGGAGGTGGAATGGTGTTTCAATAGGTAGGAGCACTTGTTCTTGCACAGACCTGTGTTCAGCTTCCTCAATCCACTTGGAAGCTCCCAACCATCCTTAACTCCAGACCCAAGGGATCTGACACCCTCTTTTGACCTCTGTGGGCACAAGACATCCTCCTGGTGTCCATACATCCCTGGAAAATGCTCATACACATAAAGATAAATAAGTCTAAAAGATTCGAAAAGTGGAATTGTGCAGGGTGTAGACAAACCACTATGTCAGCCAGCCCTGGACTGCTCTGACTTCTCAACTTGCTGTGTGTATAATAAATTAGTTCTCTTTCTTACCCACTGTGCAGTTCAAATTGGCCTCAACTCATGATCCCCCACCTCTTTCTCCCTGTGGGATTATAAACCTGTGGCACCACACCTGACTGCAAGTTTCCTCTTACCAGTTCAAATTTGAATTTCTGATACTTGTGACTGAAAACATCTGAACAGATGAAAGGTTGTGATCATGTTTTCGCTCATTCAACCATCAGAAGTATTGATGTCCTGACTTTACTGAGGACAAGCCACACCCAAGTGCAAAGCCTCAACCAGGACAGCACATCCCTCCTCCTGTTCAGAAAGTTAAGGAGACTGAAGAATGGATAACCCAATGAAAGTACAAAAAACAAATTCAAAATTGACCTGTGCTTTAAAAACAACAGTACAGGCATTCATCATGTAAGTGAAAAGGATAGAAGCAGCCATAATTCTAAGAAATTGTGAATGGAAAAGTTATGAATCTGCCTTTCCCTGTCTTAATAACACTTTCCTTTCATTTTACACTTTTGCTTTGCTTATTAAGAAAGGCTCTGTCTCTATATCCCAGCCTTGTCTATAATTCATGATCTCCCTGCTTCAGTCTCTCTAGGGCTGGGATCACATGTGTGCATGGTCAGGAGCAGTCTTTGTGGGGCTGCAATCTGAGCCAGCCAAGCTGCCCCAAGTCCATACCTGAGTGAGGGAGTGGGGACAAGGGAAAGGCTACCTATAGACAATAAAGAAAAGACAGAGAGACAGAATAAAGGTCAGGACGACCGATCAGGCAAAATGCCAAAAGTTTATTTTTCACTACTCTTATATACCTTAACCAAAAAGGGGAACACAGTATCATGTATATGGAACAAACAGACTTTTCCCCGTCCCTTATTCTAAGGGTTCAGTAACCACACCTTTGCTCCAAACTTCTTGTTCCTTAGCCTTGAGGTCAGGAGTAGCCACACCTCAGATTCTGATCTGATATTACTTAGACTAAGACAGACAAACATTCTACTGTAGCCACACCTTTGGCCTTTAGGTCTTAAGACTTGCTGAGGACAGCTTTCAACTCTCTGTTCTTGTGCCAAGATGGGCCCAAGTGCACCCCACAGTGCACCCCATGTCCAGCCAAACTCCATTTTATTCACTGTCAGCTATGTTCTCACTTGGAATTTCTCTCCATCTGCCTTTCTTTCTTTCTCACTCTCTGTTTTTTTTTTTTTTTTTTCCCGAGACAGGGTGCGTCTGTGTAGCCCTGGCTGTCCTTGAACTGAGACAGCCACCTGCCTCTGCTTTCCAAGCTCTGGTATATTTCCTGCCTATCAAGCAGTTGACTTACAACGACACACAGATTCACACACTCATGTGTGTTTGTACCATTTATTTTAGTCTCATTAACCTTTCTAAGCCATTAGGAATAAAGTAAATTCCTTTTATGAACATCATAATATTGACTTTGCGTCATGCCAAAAGGACACAGCAGGGGAATTAATCATCACATCCTAAGCTTAATCTTCACAGTGTTCTCTCTCCCCTCTAATAGCGCTCCAGTGCTTGCTTCCCCCTTCCTGGCATATCTCTTATCTGCTCAAGTACCAATGCCTTAGGTATGTGACCCTGCTCCTAGGAAGCTTCTTATATGAGGAATGGGGAACAGCCAGGCAGTGGTGGGGAGCAGTAGTTATCCATGCAGCAGTGGCCAAGAGAAACTAAAGGCCTTGGATGCACCTCTTCTAGTTCTCCTTAGTGGCACTAGTTTCCCTGGGGAGAAAACACACTCATCCTGACATCTATTCTAGTCTAGAGACTGAGTCCAGCAGATTCACACTCTGTCTCGATTGATTTTGTGTACTCTGAGTCAATTCCCTGGAAGTGGTCTTGTGACTCTGTTGTGACAGGTATCTCTGATTCAGCTTCTTTTGTTCAACCCTCTTTTCTTTCATCTGTTCCAATTTCCTGTCTCTCATCTAGGCTTCCTGGGGTCTCCTATGAAGACTACTTCATGCCTCATGCACTCCTTCCCTTTCTTTGTTGTGTAGCTTTTAGCCACCAGGACTCTTTGTTGTTTAAATTTCTGCTGGAAAAACCTTTGTGCAAAGGAAACAACATAGGCACAGTGCACACACAGACTTGCCCCAGGGAAATCGATGTGTAGTAATCACACTTCCAATTTGGCACCTTCCATGACATCATGGAGCAGCTTTGTCCTCTGGGGGATATGTGCCTTGGGTTTAGCTCCATGGCTAAGGGAGGGGCAGTGAAGTGGCATCCACTGTGGAGGGTGCAGTCTGTTTCTCATGCTCATTACAGTTGCTGTCTCCCCATGGCTGCAACAGTTCCTTTCTGGTCAGGATAAAGGAATATAGGAGGCAAGCTGTCATGGAGAAGACTCTGGGAAGAGTGCAGACTAAGAAGGCCTAAAGGCACCTGAAATGTTGGAGGTTGCACATATTTTCCTTTCCTCCCCTTCATTTTCTCCTACTTCTTTCTCCATTTGCTGCCCCCCCACTTCCCCTGAGCTCTGAGGGACTTGTCCCTTCCCAGTTCTGTGAGGGACTTTATATGAATCTCTTAGAATACACCTTGTATCCTAGATCCTCTGGTGGTGTGAATTATAGGCTGGTGATCATTTGATCTAGGTCTAAAATCCATATATGAGTGAGTACATACTGTGTTCCTCTTTTTGTGACTGGGTTACCTCATTCAGGATGGTTTCTTCAAGTGCCATCCACTTGCCTGCGAATTTCAAGATACCATTATTTTTTTCTGCAGAGTAGTATTCCTTTGTGTAGATGTGCCACATCTTCATTAACCATTCTTCATTTGAGGAGCATCTAGGTTGCTTCCAGGTTCTTGCTATTACAAATAGTGCTGCTATGAACATAGTTGAACAGATGTCTTTGTTGCATGGATGTGATTCCTTTGGGTATATGCCTAAGAGGGTGATTGCCTGGTCCTGTGGTAAACTAATTCCCATTATCCTGAGGAACCGCCATACTGATCTGCAAAATGGCTGTATGAGTTTGCCCTCCAACCAGCAGTGGAGGAGTGTTCCACTTTCTCCACATCCTCTCCAACTTAAGTCATGACTGGTGTTTCTAATTTTAGCCATTCTGGCAGGGGTAAGATGGTATCTCAAAGTTGTTTTGATTTGCATTTCCCTGATAGCTAAGGATGTGGAGCACTTTCTTAAGTTTCTTTCAGCCTTTTGGATTTCCTCTATTGAGAATTCTTTCTTCAGTTCTGTACCCCATTTTTTAATAGGGATATTTGGTGTTTTGTTGACTAGTTTATTGAGTTCTTTGTATATTTTAGAGATCAGCCCTTTGTTGGATATAGGCTTTTTGAAAATCTTTTCCCAGTCTGTGGGATGCTGTTTGGTCTCGTCCATTATGTCCTTTGCCTTAGAGAAGCTTCTAAGTTTGAAGAGGTCCCATTTATTAATTGTTGCTCTCTGTGTCTGTGCCCCTGGAGTTATGTTCAGGAAGCGTTCTCCTATACCACTTTGTTCAAAGGTACCTCGTACTTTCTCTTCTAAGAGGATCAATGTGGCTGGATTGATGTTGAGGTCTTTGATCCATTTGGACTTGAGTTTTGTGCATGGCGACAGACATAGGTCTATCTGCAGTCTTCTACACACCCTCATCCAATTGTGCCAGCACCATTTGTTGAAGATGCTGTCTTTGCTCCATTGTATAATTTTAGCTGTATTGTCGAAAATCAGGTGTTCATAGGTGCGTGGATTAATATCAGGATTTTCAATTCGATTCCATTGGTCTACCTGTCTATTTTTATGCCAATACCAGGCTGTTTTCAGAACTATAGCTCTGTAGTAGAGCTTAAAGTCAGGAATGGTTATGCCTCCTGAAGTTCTTTTATTGAATAGGGTTGTTTTGGCTATCCTAGGTCTTTTGTTTTTCCATATAAAGTTGATTATTATCATTTCAAGGTCGGTGAAGAATTGTGGTGGGATTTTAATGGGGATTGCATTGAATCTGTTGATTGCTTTTGGTAAGATTGCCATTTTTACTATGTTAATCCTACCTAACCAAGAGCATGGGAGATCTTTCCATTTTCTGGTATCTTCTTTAATTTCTTTCTTTAGAGTCACAAAGTTCTTCTTATATAGGTCTTTTACTTGTTTGGTAAGCATTACACCAAGATACTTTATGTTGCTTGTGGCTATTGTAAATGGTGATGTTTCTCTGATTTCTTTCTCTGTCTCTTTGTCGTCTGAAAAAAGTAGGGCTACTGATTTTTTTGAGTTTATCTTGTATCTTGCTAATTTGCTGAAGGTGTTTATCAGCTGTAGGAGTTCCCTGGTAGAGTTTATTGGGTCGCTCATGTAAACTATCATATCATCTGCAAATAGAGACAGTTTGACTTCTTCCTTTCCAATTTTGATCCCCTTGATCTCCTTTTGTTGTCTTATAGCATTAGCTAGAACTTCTAGTATGATATTGAAGAGATATGGAGAGAGAGGACAGCCTTGTCTTGTTCCTGATTTTAGAGGAATTGGCTTAAGTTTCTCTCCATTCAGTTTGAGGTTGGCAGTCGGTTTGCTGTATATTGCTCTTATTATGTTTAGGTGTGTTCCTGTTATCCCTGACCTCTCCAATACCTTTATCATGAAAGGGTGTTGAACTTTGTCGAAGGCTTTTTCCACATCTAGGGAGATAATCATATGGTTTTTCTTTTTCTGTTTGTTTATATAGTGGATCACGTTGATAGATTTATTATATTTTATAAACAGGTACTTGCCCATCAATGTTGATGGCATCACTGTGTGCAGAACATTAGTGAACCTAGCCTGGTGTCCAAAAGCATTGCCACAGATGAAGCTCAGTGATGTACTGAGAATGTGACATCTTTTCAGCCTTATATAAAAAGTAGTTCTGTTGTTTGTATTATGCAGATCCAAATGGGGCTCGATGAGGTCGCTCGGCAGATGAGGACACTTTTTCTTCTTACAGTTCCCAGAATGAATACAGAGTATCTCATGTTGACTTTCAAACTCAGTGACTCAGTGAAATCCAGATTCCAGAGATCTGGTGCCCTCTTCTGTCTTCCTTGGGCACTCCATACAGGAAATCATGGGGATGACACACACACATAAAATAAATTAAAACATGAAATGGGTGATTTCAAACTGGCTACAACTTGAGATAAACATAGTAATCAACTTAAAAGCAGTTCAAAAAGATAGTCACCCATGGGTATGTTCACTTCACAATGAGTGCTTGTCTGTGTACACCTGAAGTCCTGTATTTCATGCATTTGCAGGAATTGCTTTGTCCCAGACTAGTAATGACTATATGGCTGGGGTGCGAGGTTCAGAGTCGTAAGAATTGGGAAGCGAGCAGGAATGTGATCACTATATATTATAACCTCTGAGAAGCAACTATGTCTAGTAAGTAGTATAATGAAAATAAAAGACAAGGAGAACAATACTATCAACACTGCAGTTTTTGGCTAATTGCTTTAATATTAAGTAGTCACATAGCCATAATATGGATCAACTTCCATATCCTTATCCTTCTCCCTGAGAATGAAAATGTGCAGTTAGAGAGGTGCACTTGGCAGCATTCTGTCGCTCCTGTGAGGCCCCACTTCTTCATTTCCTCCCTCTCTGAACTCTGGCAGCTGTGGTGGGCTGAGGGGGAGTGGCCGTGGAATTTCACTTTCGTTTATGGAATTGGATGGCAGCTGAAGTCTAGTAGAAGATATTGCATTTGAGGTTTGGGAGGTGATGGGGCCTTGTTTCTGGCAGCAGAAACAAGTCCCTTGGGAGTAAAGTAAGAGATGATGCTTGTCAAGGCCTATTGCAAAAATGGATGTGGTTGGTTAATTTAGGTGGTGTGGCACTGGTGGCAGTCAGAACAGCTGTCTTGTCAGAGGCCATCAAAGACATGCTGGCAGGAGCTGGTTGGAATATTTTGGGTGTGGTAGACTGCGTTGACTGGGAATGTGGCCTCAAAGGGTAAGCTTCAGTGGGAATGCTAGAAACCCAGGTGTGATGCTTTTGGGAAATAGCTCTGGCTTGAGGTTTGTCCATTTTTGGAAAGCCAGAGGTACTTACTTGGCCTTCCCAAAAAGGGGCAGCTCATCCATGGATGGAGATGGACACTCAGTGTGAGCACTGCTCTCTGCTGTGTAAGCATTTCCCCAGGTTTGACCACACCTTTGGCCATCAAGTGTCTCATCGAGCAGTGATGTGATGGCAGGTCCTGTCCTGGAATCTTTGTTGCTGCTGAAGTTTATCATAGCGTGGGTGGAGTACATGCCCATTTTCTTCTCACTCATTCTTATCATGGGTAAATGACCTGCACTGCCTCCAGCATGCCGGGATGAGTTTGAGGCTTTTTAAATCTGTCCTGGCTGGGCCCAGGTGAATGTCTCTCCCCAATTAGGGCATAATTTGTGTTAATTATATATATATATAAATATATATATATTTAAAGTTTCTGTCTTCTGATCTTGTCTAGTGGTGAGAATGGGGTGATGAAGTCTCCAACTATGAGTGTGTGAGTTTATTTTTATGTGATCATTGAGTTTTGTAGTGTTTCTTTTTCGAATGCAGGTACTTTTATTTGGGTCATACATACATATTGACAATTGAGACTTTGTACTCCTGGATTTCTCCTGTGATGAATATGAAATGAAGCAACTTTTTGAAGTGACCAAGGCCATGTTTCCTTCTTGCTTTTCACTTTGCTACTCAACTCCCCTGCCAGAGTGTAGTGAGAAATGTTGATACATTCATGGAAGATAATTTAAGAATTCTCTGAATTAAGCAGGGTCTTGGTGGCACACTCCATTAATCCTAGCACTCCAGAGAAAAATTCCGGCAGATCTTTGTGAGTTCAAGTCCAACCTGGTCTACAAATCAAGTCCCAGGATAGGCTCCAAAGTACTACAAAGAAACCCTGTCTAAAACATCAAAGAAACAAAAAAAAAAATATCTTAGACTGACTCTAAAACTATAAGCAAGCACCCAATCACATCCTTCCTGGCAAAACAGATGTTTTGGTCATGGTAGCTTTTACAACAGTAAAACAGTAATTAAGACACTCACCAAGTATATCATCTGTGCATAGAAATATGTTAATGTTATCCTTTTGTGGTGATATCTTGTTTACACAAATAAAGTCTGTTTGGGAGTCAGATATAGATGCAAATGCTGAGAGATCACAGAGAAGGAGCAAGCCACAGCTCATCTTATCTTCTAAGCATCTCAGGAGGAACAAAACAATTTCCTGTTTTTCCCTGCTTATACCCTGTTTCTGCCTAGCTCCATCACCTCCTGCCTTTCTGGGCAGTACTGCAGACCAGTATTGTTAACTAGTGGCAAAGTCCATTCTCAGAACCCCAGAAAGACTTTGTTTGTGTAAGAAAGATATCACCACATCAGTTAAAATGAGAAAATCCTGTGTCAATGATTAATGAATGTATTAATGACCACTGGTAACAAACTTGTGACACTTTTCCTGAATTAAGTATCTCAATAACAGAAACTGTCAAGTCTAGGTTGTATGTTTTCAGCTGCCCAGATTGCAGGCATGTAAGGATGCTGTAATCTTCCTGCAAGTGTTCCCTCTATCCCTTTAACACATGGCTTCTGGGATACCCATTGGCTTTCACCAGCTTAATGACATCACCCTCCCTCAGCCAATCAGCAGTAGATAGTGTTTTGAGGTTACCTTGGTAATAACTGACCAAACATTCCTCACTGCTGAGCATCCTTGATCGTGCCCAGACGTGGACTTTTTACTGAGAAACCCAACAACCAGAGTACTCATCCCTTTATCCAGATCCTACACCTTTTAGAAACCAACAACCTGTTCTTTCATCCCTTCATCCATATCTACTCCTTTTCTTTGTTGTTCCTGACTTGAAGATGTCAGGTAGGAAAAAAAAAACTTAATGGTTTCAATTTTTTTTAATGGACAGCTCCATAAACTGGGAAGCATCAAAAAATGTGGGATTAAGGGGAAATTGGTGAACATCAGGATGATGACATAAATGTAGTCTTGGATATGACATTTCCTAGGGGTGTATTGGACAGAGAATTTCTCCATCCTGTCACTAAATGTGTCTTTACTTTCCTTGGTGAGATAGCAGGCTGGAAGGGCTCTCTGAGGTATTGTGTCTTAAGAGTATGAAAGAAGCAAACAAGACTATTCCTGGGACTGTTTCAGCTGAAGCACAGAGAGAGCTGGGTACGTAGAGAGGTCAAGTAAGGGCTATGATTCTTCCCTGCACTAATTTTGTCTCATGAGAATTACCATGTTAATACTGTGGAACAGTGATATTGGCATATCAGTGGAAATGTCTGCAATATCTTCCACACCTCCATGAGCAGGGTTGCCTGGCCGTCCAAGCTGGTTAGGCAGCTATGTCTTACTCATGGACCAGAAGGCAAGTTTCTTGGACCTTGGCTTTTACAGTTAGGCCTGTTACTTCATGGGACAGACGGGTCTGTGTTTCATGTCTAGAGAACAGAAGCAATAGTGTTTCCTGTTGTGACTCTCAAAACAAACTCTTGAAAATTAGTGTCAGTTCCAGGACTGTTTTTTTGGTGTGTTCCCTGAGCACTTGGGAGCTGAGGTACCTGATCCAGCACTAGCAAAGCTCTGTCCAGTTTTAAAGTTACCTTTGTTCATGTTAAAATTCTTTTTAATTTCTCAAATTGAAAGACCCCCACTATGCATATTGCCTGTTTGAACTACTCTTGCCAACTAGCCAAGGTCAAGTTATGGGAAAAATACTGGAGGGAACCAGTTGCTACTCTAATCCAAAGTCAACCAGATATCTGTGGTCTGCAGCTTGGACCAAAGCAAGGTCAGCAGGATGATATCTGGGAACAGAAGGTTCTGGGAGCATTCTATGGAGACCACCAGAGTGCTGAGATAGTCACAACTGAATTCTTTGTATTTTTTTGTGCCCAACCTGAATAAGCAACTCTGTGCTTGGATAACCCAAATTGCCTTAATTGAATGGACCAATGACATCCCTGTAACCATGCTTCTGCTTCTGTAAGCCTGCTTCTTGCCACCCCAACCCTATATAAACTGCCTGAGTTTTAACCTCAGCACACTAAGTCCACTGAAATACTGAAGCGTCCACAGGTACCTGTGTAAGCAATAAACAGCCTCTTGTGCTTGCATCCAGTGGTCTGGTCTCGCCTATTGGGGGCAAGGACCTTACCCCAATGGGCTCCGAACTCTTGGGGTCTTTCAAAATGATAATATTTTTGTTGATGATGTTGGAATTGTTTTTTGCAAACCATCAAATCACATTAGCTTACATCTCCTCCCATATTTTCCCTCCAAACTTTTTGACCATCCCAAAGAAAAATTGAAAAAGACTACAGCAAGTCTTTCCTTGGTTAACCCAAATTGCCTTAATTGAATGGACCAATGAAATCCCTGTAACCATGCTTCTGCTTCTGTAAGCCTGCTTCTTGCCACCCCAACCCTATATAAACTGCCTGAGTTTTAACCTCAGCATAGGGACCGTATATTCCCTGGAACATGGTCAAAGTCTCACTGACCCACCCCTTAAAGATATCTGGTTCTTCTCCACCGCCAACACTCACCCTTTCTGCTTGAGCCATTAAGTGTGTAGAGTAACACTTCAGCATCTTTATCACAATTTAAGGACTCTCTTCAGTGGCTTTTGGATACACTGTTTCTTTTTAATGTGAGGGAATATAAAAGTCTCCTGTAATCATTTCTCATTCTTAATTGTGAGTCTGTCATCATAGATACCAATGCAGAGGAAGCTTCCTAGGCCATAACAGCCAATGACACCACAGATCATTGACTTCCACATGGCTTCAGGAGGCAGTATAGATTATAGAGACCAATCTGGCATGGAGCTACAGCACAGTCTATGGAGGCCTTTTGAGGCGGGTCAATTCAGATAAAGGACCACTCTCCATCTCCATTAGTGTGGGCTTCTGCAGCTCTGTTTCACTTCTACTTGGCCTGTTCATGGAGATCTGCTCTGTCATCGCCAGCATCATCTTCTTCTTTTCAGTCTCACGAGAATGCTTTTAAAAGGCATCTGCCCATAAGACCTGATATTTTAAATGTTTCAGAGTTCTTTTGTTCTCTCAATATCCTCTGCTCTCTCATCTCCCCTCAGTGTCTCCCTGGGTCTCTAAGCCTCCTGGAGCTGCTCTGTGGTTGTGCAGATGCCAGCAGCCACTGACATCTCAAATTGATATTTACTGAATAAATTCTTGAAAAAATTTTGGATGTAATCAGTTGCATTTGAAGTTAGGTCATATCTACAAACTCATCAGCTATATAATAGGATTAAAAGCCTTCAACTCTGTGACCATAGTGGTCATTAAATTAGCAGTGCATAAATGAACAAAAACTAACATTAGTTTCTGGAGAAGCAGAGGATTTGTTTTCCTAAGTTCTTTTATTCTTGCTTACAGGCAAATTTTTAAAATCCTGTCTCAGACACCAACAGAGCTCACGGGGACTTTTCACTCCTATGGCCCCAAATGGGGTAAGTCTCATTCCTTTTGAAAACAATGTTCTTTGACATGCAATCATATATAGAAATTTAAAGAAATGGAATCAGTTTTTAAATTAGTTGTTATTTAACTTAAAATCTATCTTATTTTACATACTAATGCCAGGTGCCTCTCCCTCCCTTATATCCATTCCCCTACCTCCCCCTTTAGTAGCAAAGTAAGGAGATCCAAAACTGGGTAGTTCACTACATTTATTGAGCTGTATTGCTGCATGTGGTGTTTTATTTACTATAATTTCTTTAGTAAGAGCTTTTTCACACACTTACTCTCTCTCTCTGTCTCTATTTCTATCTCTCTCTCTCACACACACACACTGTGTATGTGTGAATGTCAGACAGGAGACATACAGAATGGTAGGACAGTAGGAGGTGGCTTCTGATGTTCCTCTATCTTGTCTCTTCTGTTTTAGAACAAGAGCACCATGCAAAAATACCAAGAAATATCTCTTCTGCCAAAATAGCGGTTCAGATTTTTAATTTCCATAGGAATGAATGTGGAAGTCAGCGGCAAAGTACCCATGGAAATGTATATCAAAATGAGTGATGACCTCCTAGAAATGGCGGCAGATCTACAAAGAAAAGAACTTAAAGAGGAAGCATTTGTGTTATACCACAAATTTTTAACGTGAGAACCTGCACTTTCTATCTCCATTCCTGTGACAGATCCGTTACTAATCCTGTCTTCATCTTCATGTTTCTCCCCTCTGCTGACATTATAGAACTTGAGAAATACATCTTTCAGTCAGATTTATGGCCGCTCACACAAATGTTTTTCCTTGCTATTCAAAGACACGAGAACCACAAATAAGGGAAATCATGATAGTTCTTGAGCATGTTTCCACATGGCCTTCATTTTAGAGGAAAGTTTGCAGTTTAAGTGGTTGTGTCTGCATTGGTGAGTGTGTCAACTGCTATATCTCTGGCCAGGCATTCAGTCACAGACTTATTCCTATGTATGGCAAAGCCCAGATTGTTCTTCTCTTAATCCTGTAGCATATTGTTTAGTTAAGAAAGAAGTTAGCATTTCCTGAACCTAAATAGGAACCAGAGAACTATGTACTACCTGGGGTCAAAGTGGCTTAGAATACTTTCTGTGTTTTTGATCATACGTGGATAGGCAGAATAAATGCAAGATGGCAGAGCTGTCACCAGATATTTACACTTATCCTATGTGACATGAATGCATTGTGTTTGAGGAAGGGAAAGATGGCAAAGGTCTCACCAGTCCTGCCTAGCCCTGTGTTTGGTGAAAGAGAACCTGAGGACATAAATGCAGGTGACTGTAAGGAGCCCAGGCTCTTGGGAAGACCTCTGTGGTCCTGAATCTATTGATCTTCTGAAGGCTGTTTGTGCTGAGTAGGCATATCTCCATCAGGTTCCACAGAGGAAAAGAAAGGTCAGACTTAGACATGAACACAGATACCACATTTTATAATTCTCAGGTTGTGCAACTTGAAGAACATGATTTGGATGGTTTTCCAACTTTGTTTTTCTGCAAGGTGAAGGTAATCTCTTGAGATTACAGTAAACACCCCTCTATTTCCTCTCCTTAAGAGAAATAAGTGTGTTACTAGAGTACTTATTTGCCCCTCCAAACAAACATCAGTTTGTCACAACCAGTTTTCAATCCCACCCTGCACTCAAGAAACTTTCTTGGTTCCTGGACTGACAGGAGTGTTGAAGCACGTTAGCAGTCATTGTGGGTGCCTCGTCTCACTAGGTTCCATTGCACAGCTCCCTGCAGCTCTGTGTTCCCCCAGTGTTTCTTTTCATTACCTAATGCTCTCAGGGAGAGGTTGTTCCCTGCTCAGAAACAATACTCTGTGCTTCTCTATGAGCACACATCCTTCTCCTTTGGTAGTAGAAGGATGAGACCACACTCTATTTTTTTCTTTTGAAGTTCAGGAGGAGGATGGTCTGTTTCCTTGATAATCTGTGAGCTCATTAACCCTCCCTGCTGTCTCCTGCATGCCAGGATGACAAGCACACACAATTTCAGATTAGCTATACTACTTGATATCTGATATTTTAGGAACGCACTAGTTGATAGAAGAATTACGACCTTTCTTTCTCTAGGCACTGGGATGGATATGGATGTAACATATCAGGGTGGAACTCTTCTCACTCCAGCATCTTCTGAAACCATGCCTAGAGAGACCAAATTTTTTCAGGGTCTCATTTACAAATTTGGACCTTTTCTGCTCACATATTAATGCTGCTTTATTGCTTTAGACTCTTCCTGGAGAAGCTGAGACATGGCCCAGAATACTGGAACACCCTTTCCAAGGGAACATGATCCAAAATCAACAAGGTAGGTCTTTTTTATCCGTGTGGCAGTCCTAAATCTCCAAAGTCACAGGGAGCTACTTAGAGAAAAGTCACAGATCCTGTCCCTGGGTAATCAGGACATCTCTCAGCATCACAATACAGAAGAAAGGGATGGCAGCAAATTGGGGTCAAGTCATAAATAAGATTCTGACATCTCATGGAAATAGATAGTATCCCCAGTACAGGAAGGGACTTTTAGAGGCCATTCTCCATGGTATGATACTTATTTAGCATGGAGACACAGGGTGGTGGGGAGCCTAAACCCTATCACAATTGATTTAACAGTCTTTGATGATTCCTCATGGAAGGCCTCGCCCTCTCTGGGGAGTGGAAGGGGGATGGGATGGGTAGGGGTCTGTGTGGGGGAATAGGATGATAGGAGTGAGATGGAACTGGATTAGATATATAAAATAAGAAAAAATATTAAATTAAAAAATATTCATAAGTCCCTTCCCATTTGTTTTCTTTCCCCCTTTGCTGACATTAGGTCAGTTCTAATTCTCCCTTTCTGTTTTGTTTTGCAGACAATACATAGGGTCTTTGACATAGTTGAGGCCCTGAAGAGACAACTCCTGCAGCAATATAGCGAGGAGTACTCAGAATACCTGGCAGATAAGGTCAGTGTGTGAGCATGAAGACAGGATGTTTTTGTATCACTTAATCAGCCTGTGACTTGGGACTCTGTTTTACTGTCAGCGGAGGTTGTGATCCAAGGAACAGGATCTACACATTCTTGCAAACATATGCACTCATATCTATAGAAGACAACACACACATGCACGCACACATGCACCTATTTACACCCATATACTCATGCATATTCATAGTCACAGATACATACACCCCAAGAGTATTATGGTTTTGAGAACATTGAGACCAAACTGTCCCTTAAGAAAGCCTTACAGTATCTGAGTAAAGGGGTATGTGTTGTTTTTCATAGTACCAAGGTTATGGAGGGGATCATAGATGCTGTGGTGATTTGTCATACCTCAACACAACTTCCTTTGTTCATCTCTTTGTTGGCAGGTCTTTTTCTTCTGACTTTTGAAATATTAGACTAATCCCATTTTTCTTTCTATAGAAAAAAAGAGACGAAGAAGAGGCAGAAAATAAGACCTTTTGGCATGAAGTAAGAGATACCATCAAACACTCCACAGACTTTGCCAAATGGAGTGATCTTCTAGACAGGCTGGTGGATGGAGTTGAGGAATTCAGGAGCAGAGAGGACTTGGCACTTAAAAGTGCTAAAGTGTCTTCTGAAGAATGCACTGTTATTACAACATCAGTGCCATGCAGTCCACAAGAATCCATCAAAGATATGAAAAGGGGCCCATCATCAGACACACAGGGTGGAGAGGTGAAGGTGGTGGAAAGCCCAGGTAAGTCACCACAGGTTCATGTTTTTATTTTATTTTATTTTTAATTTAATTTATTATTTTACATGTCGATCCCAGTTCTTTCTCCCTCCCTCTCTCCCTCCCTCCCTTATTCACTCTCTTTTACTCTCTCTGCCCTCTCATATGCACTCTAACCACCCTCCCTCCCATCCCCCACCCAAATTCCATATGTAGGGGAATGGAATCCAGTTGGGGTCATGTGAAGTAGGGACTAGGGCTTAGCTCCTGTCTCTAGATTAAGGCAGTTATCCCTCCATGGGGGATGTGTTCCAAAGTCCTTTTGTGCACCAGGGATACATCCTGGTTTCACTGTCTGAGGTCCCTTAGACTGCTCAGTCCTTCTGGCTGAGACCCATATTCAGGGGGGCCTGAGTCATTTCCATGCTGGCTTCCCAGCTATCAGTCTGGTGGCCCATTAGGTACTCCTTGTTCTTGTAAGCTGTCTCTATGTGTTTCTGCCTCCTGGTGTTGTCCTCTCCATCTGCATCTGAGCTCTACTTCGAATCAGTGTTTATGTATGGGTGTTTGCTCCTCTTTCCAACAGGCACTAGTTGACCTCTCCATGGATAAGTTAGTTGTTGATCTCACTCTCACTCTTCCGGAAAGGGAGCCTTTCCATGGAAGCTCAAATTGTTAGTTGGCAGCAGTCTTGTAGTTCTCTAGACCTCATGATTTTAAAGACTTATGTTTAAATAGAGCCTATTGCATCAGAGTCAGCCACACACATTTGCAAGTGCACCTCACCAGTCTAGTAGTGCTGTGCTTTTGAAGAGGTGTCTGAAGGTGGGAGCACTAAGCAGCACAGAGAAAGCTTCATCCCCCATGCAATTTCCCCCAGTCTTTGTCTTTCCTGGATCCCCTTTGCTGTGGTAATAGAACCTCGAGTGACTAGTATTTTCTCTTTCCTTCCTGCCATCTGACTTCCCATAAAAGAAGCCTTTAACTTAGTTCAAGCCAGTTCAGTTTCTTCAAAACTCGTGATATTCAGATCCTCATCTTTTCAGAGCTCTGGAGAGAATAGAGGAAGCACATTAAAATACTCCTGAATTATTGCTCATCGTGAGGACTTTGCTGTGCATTGGTAATTCCGAAAAAACTATTTTGGTTGTATGTGATTGAATTTTCAGCATCAGGTAGACCTCTGTAGGATTCTCCTAGTAGGTCAGGGAGATAATGACACTGACTGAAGTGCTAGCTGTGACAGCCTCAAACCTAGGGTAGAATCTCCAGAAATCACCTGACAATTGGCTGTGGGTGGCCACCTCCCTATTCTAAGATCTCTTCAGGTTACATGAGACAGGGAGACAGAGAAGACCTGTTTTTTCACAGCACAGATAGCAGGGAAGACACAGAGCACAGAGAGATTCTTTTAGACTAACAGTGCCGGGGAAGGCCTGCACTCCAGGCAGTCTGCTCACATCTGCAGATGCGCTGTCACACCTGCGCATCCTTGCCCACACATGAACATACACATTCTGAAAAATGCACACATATCATAGACATGTACAAACACATGGTTCATATATGAAGGATTTCAAGAGAAAAATCACGAATATTGAAGAAAAAAGTTCTCCAATATGCCATCTAAATACATTATTACTTTTATTTTTTATTTGTATCATCTGGCTTTATAGACTAAATAGGCCTTACCTTGAAATCCTGGCCCCTCACCTAGGAAATGCTTAAAATCCAAATATGCAACTACTGGGCTGGAATTTTACATATTTCTAAAGTATTGGTTGATTCTTGTCTGCACTGGCATGAGTCAAATCTCTCCTTATATGACAACCTCAAGCAAAATTGCAATTCCCTTCTTAATTACACATTGGTGAGAGTCAGAGTGCCCCAGCTGTGGCCCTGTGTATTCAACAATCAGCATATTTACAGATGATCTTAGAGAGTCAGTCTTAGAGAGCCTAAAGCCTGTGCAATCAGCAATCTACACATCTGCATAACATAACATCGGAGCAGAAGTAAGCTATTCTGTTCCTTTTGGACTGTAGAAACAACCAGGATAGAGTATGTGGCCTCAGCTAATTGGAGGGAAAGAGCTTTGAGAAGAAAGTTCTCACCTGTATTATAGGCAGGGGGCTCCTGAAGTGATATCCAATATCTTTGAGATTTTTCCTCCAGGCCACCAGGCTGAGCTCCGCTCATGGACAACAGGTCCTGTAACCTCAGACTTCTCTCTCTTTTCCTTTGCAGGTCAGAACTCCAAAGGCCTCCACCCTGTAGTCCTTCCAAAGGACCTTTGTGATCAGTTTCTGCGCTGTGCACGGAAGAACACCAGGAAAGGCATAGAGACATGCGGTGTATTATGTGGTACCATGGTAAATATAGGAAAACCCCATCTTGATCTGAGGCTGTATCTTATTCCCCTTTGGCTGCCCTTGACTCCCAGAGAATATATCTAGGGGCTGTATCCATACATATCCCTCAACAGAAGGAACCATGTGTGAAATGACATTAGCTAACTTGAATTTGATGAGTTTCTGTGGCCTGGTGATTACCTACTTTGTGCTAAGGCTTAGAATAGAAACTAAACCCTTCAAGACCTGTGAGCAGACCTAATGCCTGCTGCAAACAAAACCCTAACCTAGGATATGCTATTGGAGACATCTCATGTTCATCTCATCACCCCTACATTTTTCTGTTTCCCAGGAAAGCACTGGAGCAGTCAAGGTGGGGAAACACTGGGGTGAGGTTAAAGGACGAGGGTCATTCACTGGGGTGAGGGCTTCATTTATTTATGGAAAGTTGGATTGACAGTAACTGTAACAAGTTGTTTTCTTGTGGCAGGTCAAAGAAGAATACCATGTGACCCACATAATTATTCCTGTGCAGACAGCAGGCCCTAATTATTGTTATGCGGAGAACGAGGAGGAAATATATTTCATGCAAGAGGAACTGGGCCTTCTGACGTTAGGTTGGATTCATGTAAGCAAATTGATTTCACAGGTGGTGAGCCCAGATCTGTGTCTGCACAATCAAGATGAATTTCATCCATCTGTGAGCACCCACAGTCACTGGTGTTCTAGTGTTTAGTCAAAAGGCACATTCCTTGGTGCATTTCAGCTTTACTAATTTACCTCTTCCTCAGTGTAGTTCTTCATTGTTCCACTTCTTGGTTAATGTGTTGTGCATTGTAGACTCCCTAGGAGGTAAGAAAACATGGTGTAGACACCATCACCCTAAATGCTGTATGGAAGTATTTCACTCAGTCAAGAGAGTTCCCTCTGTTGATATCTTTTTGCCTTTATGAAGAAGTACTTGGTTTTGTACACCCAAAGAGCTTCTTCATGCAAAGTTGCATCCAAATTTGCTTATTTGCCTTACAATAATACACCATGGCAGATGGAAGTAGGTTCTGTGAAGCCAGGTGAAGGCAGGAGATAATCCCCTGGAGGCTTTTGTTTGCTGAGATTCATCCTGGTAAATGGTGGGTGTGACAGCAGGAGAAGTGACTTTCTGACAGATAATAAGACCTAATGGGGACTGCTTGAGCACAGTGGGTTATTCCATAACAAAAGTCTGCAGGAGAACTGGTCATGGGTTTCCCAGAAGCCACAGACCAGGGACAGTAAGAGAGAGAATTAAGGATGTGACCTAGGGACAATCTCCATCAGCAAGGGATTCAGTTCTCATGCTGGAGCTGGGGTTCATTGATGAGTTTGGCTTCTGAAATTTAAGCAGGCCATGGTGCCAGAGACTAAAAGGTTTAACTAATCCATAGAAATACAGTGTACAGGCAGAATACTGGCATCCTGTCATTCAGGAGGTAAGACTTCTGGATGATGACTTTGGCACCAAAAAGTAATAACCAGAGAGAAAGAGGCTTGAAAAAAATGGGTTGAGTTTATGGCTATCTGGGGAGTCTTACAGGACTGTCATGTTGAGCCTTCATCTAAGCTGTAGATCCCATAGGAAGGGAGAGTCATGAGGCCACTCTGTGCAGAACTAGTTTAACAGAATCTTCAAATGTACATGAATGGGGCAATGGCTTGTTTTGTTGGTTTTACCAGTTTTTACTTCCTTTCTTTTTCCAAATGTTTTCTATTTTAAAATATAGCTAATTTGTAAGTATGCATACATTTGCAGTGTAATTAATGACTTCTTGATGAAACATCCATGTGAATAATACTCTTAGAGAAGGAAACAGCAACCTTCCAAGGGCCTTGTCAAGCTTTGCAACTTCTCTCTTCTGAGACTGATCTCCTTCTTGTTCTAACCATCTCTTTCTCATTTCATTAGTATTCATCTACTAAGTGTGCCTTCCTCCATGATATCAGCATTTCAGTACTGCTTGTGTCTTGAAATGTAGAGGTTAGATATTTGGTTTTTACATCTGGCTTGCTTGCCTTAACATCTGCAATGTTCATCCCCTTTGTGGCATGCAGTTGCCTGAGGTGTGCTTAAACCTGGCAGGCTATGAATAAAGGGAGGGAAGAGGCATAAGTTAATGCAACAGTACTAGGTAGAGTAACAAAAAATACGACCAGATGTGTCTTCTCTTCACATAGGAAGATATCCCACAGCTCTTAATGGCAGGGAACTGAAGACTCACAGAGTCTGTTGAACTGAAGTTCTAAATAGTTTGGGAACTCTTGGTTAAGATGGAATAGATTCTATTGTTGGCAGGAGGGAAGCAGATGTAGGTTAGAAGCTAAAGAACAAACTTGGAATGGTTATTGTTTAGACATCAGGTATAAGTAAATATGGATGAATAAAAGTCTAGTCCTCAGCGAGGGAATAGCCTCAAGTAAAGTCTCGTCCTCAGCGAGGGAACAGCCTCAAGTAATTTTTTAAAGCTCAGCTTCTAATGACCTAATAGATTAGGTTGATAAGTGAGGTCATTTCCTCTTCCTTCTCCACCTAGCAGACCACAGATGTGTCCCAGCATGATTTGGCGAGTCATTGTGGGAGGCAGTGGTTGAAAATTCTTGGGACCTGCTGTGTTGGGTATGTCATTGGGCTTACTGTGATTTCTTGAATTCTTTTGTCTCCATAGACCCATCCAACCCAGACTGCCTTTTTGTCGA
Source organism: Phodopus roborovskii (assembly GCF_943737965.1). Classification (NCBI taxonomy): domain Eukaryota; kingdom Metazoa; phylum Chordata; class Mammalia; order Rodentia; family Cricetidae; genus Phodopus; species Phodopus roborovskii. The sequence goes on from NW_026125596.1 coordinate 149,545, forward strand.
GTGTGGATGTACACACACATTTTTGCTACCAGAAGATGCTGCCAGAATCAATTGCAGTGGTGTGCGCACCCAAATATAAACAGTGAGTATATATAATTTAAGCCTAGACGGTACAAGAGCAAAATCGTCTATGGCTCAGAACACTGTAAAAACTAAGTAGTATCCAGAAAGTCTTAACTGAGTGCTATAGAAGCCCCGTTTTAAGGTGAACATTCTAACACCAGCTGCTCTTAACAGATGTGCTGACACCACTGTTCGTTTTCTAAGACAAAGCACAAAGAAGTGATCTCAAGTGTCAGAGGTTGAAGATATTCCACACAAGAAACTGCCTAAAGTGTCATTCTCAATGTCACCTTAGTCTGAATTCCTCAGCAGAGCTAGTGTTGGGAAAGCAATGAATCATCCTGTTTCTTTGAAAGAATTTTGTACCCTGGATAATGTCCCACAGGAATTAGTGGTCATAGGTTTGAGCGCTACCCCATTTATTCCTCACAGTGATTGGCCTGAACTGGATTGATTCTTCTTTGTGCTCAATTCTACTGTTGAGAATTTTATTATTAGGTCAAACTACAAGAAAGGGATCAAGAGAGAGAAAACCATAGAGAGAGATACACGTAAGGAGAGGAATGAGAAGGAGAGAAAAGAGAGGAAGAAAAGGGAGGGAGGACAATTAGGACCATGACAAAGAAGACATAGTCTAACAGAACTTCAATGATAGTGTTTACTAGGAATAGAAGGGAAGACATACACATCATCTGTGCGGGAGGAAGAATTGTGCAGGTCAGAGCAGAGAGAGCAGGAGAGCAGGGGAATAAGTGTAGGTATGAAAGAGAAAGAAGAGAGGACATAGAGGAGAGGAGAGACAGGGAGGAAAGAAAGGGGAAGGGGAGAGAAGAAGATGGAAAGAGGGAGAGGATAGAGAGACGAATGAGTGTTGTGGGGATTTCTGTTTGAATGTGAGTCTGCCTTTCTCTTTTCAGAACAGGAATTTTCACACTGACAACTTTTGGATTAAAAGAAATATCAAGCTGCCCCAGGAGGGGCTTCCATCCCCATAATCAGGACTCAGCTCTTTTCTGTGTAGGTATCTGTATACAGGAGAAGAAACATAATAACATTGTGAGAATATCCAAACCCTGTCCCACAAAATTTATAAGGGCCAGGGATACAACCACAGAGATTCAAGGAAGCTTGAAATCCTGGAATCAGAATGCTAAGTCTAAGATGTAGAACATTCTGTGTGTGATTATATGTATCATAATTAATATGTATATGCATTTGTATAGAATTTGGATCACACTCTGATCCTAAAGGGAAAATAACACTTGTATACATTTCAGCTCTTCTTTTAAAAAGATATATAATTTTATATTTCAGTATATTTATACCTGTACTTTCATTGTGTAGCCTTTTAAAAATAGAACCTATTTTTATTTTAATTTGTTGTCTCTGTGGGTTTTCACATGGGAGTTTATTGCTCATTTTAAAATCGAATTATCTAGAACGGGGAGTTCCCAAGTTGCCAATTGTAATAACCCCTTCCATGGTGAAAAACACCCATAACATAAGCTCTTGGGCAGTTGCAGTAGATCATCAATTTGAGGCTAATTGATGTTACATAATAAGACTTTTAGACTGATGATTACCTATCATGTTGTAGACCCAGAGTGACCATCCCTGAAATGTCAGTAATGTCACCCTTACAATCTGATTAATGTAATGACTCCCCTCAAGGTCTATTGGGTCACCTTTGCCATCTGATGTACATTATGACTCCAATGGTGCACTGGACTTACACATCTCTAACAACAAACACAATAACAAAAACAACAACAACAAAAAACTATTTGCTATGTGACTCTGGAAAATAGATGGAAAAGATCCTGAGATACACAGAGATGATTGACTCTAAACATGAGGCATGAGGAGAACTAGGTGGGAGTGTTGGGGACCAGAACTTTTGACATTACTTCTAATGACATCAAGATTTCACCACTTGGCTGAGAACTATCTGGCTGCAATGAAATTCTTCAATCAAAACTTACTGCTCGGGATGTGGCTCAGTTGTGATAGTGTTCCAATTTTAAGCATTAGTATCTGAAATCCTTTCCCAGCACTGATGAAAACAGTTGTGCTTATGTTTGCCTATAATCCAGCACTGGGAACCTCGAAGCAGTAGAATAATGTCAGGATCCTTCTGGCTTAGCTAGGCTATGTGTGCTAGCCTATGTCGCACAAGGCCCCTCTTTTGGTATAAATAAAATGTACAAGTTGTTTCAAAACTGATTTCCATTCCCTAACAATATTTCCCTTTTTCCAATTGCAGGACTGCCGTCATGTCACCATCCAAAACAGCAGGGTGACAATCACGGATTTGCGATGAGTAAATCCCACAGACCCACCTCAGTGGGAGCCTGTGTGTGTGTGTCTGTGTGTGTGTGTGTATTTTGTATATATGTGACTGAATGTATGGTGGTGTGTATCTGTGTATGTATGTTAACCTGTGTTATGTATGTTACATCTGTGTTAAGGATATCAATGGTATAGTATGTATTTATGGCACACTGTGTTCATTCACAGAGCCCAGATGAACTTACTTCTACATTTCTGTTTTAGCAATTAGGAAAAGCTTCGATAAAACACAGAAGAATGTGATACATAAAGTCAAGACCTCTTGAGTACAAACCCTGAGTCTAGATGTGAGATCATAGAAATTTATTTGATTTCAAGGTGAGGTGGCTATATTTTTGACTTGTCAGTAATATCTTTCTTCAATAATGCACAAAGTGAGAAATGTGATAAGGCAATATGGACAAAGCCATCAGCTCAATCACAAGTATCGCAAAGGAAAAAATAATCTGCAATATGTTTTAATTTATGACATTTGGTATATTCATGGCTGCGTTTTGAGGTGAAAGATCATAGCTCTTTTGAATAAGTAGAGAAAACTTGATCTAATATTGCATTCTACTAGAATTACAATTCTAGATTGTGAATGTATTTTTCTGTTTTTTGTTTCAGCCTCTTGTATTTGTAATGACTCCTGATGCTAGAAACCCTTTGACTAACAACATTTCCTGACTAAAACAGACTGTATGGAATATTTAACATAAAAGAGGGATGTGTATGAATTGAGAACAAAGAGTACAAAATGTAAGTTCTTAAAAATAGTTTGATATTAGGAATCATTTAGAGATTATATATACTGTAAAAATGAATAAGACAGTGTTTACATATTTTATGTCAACAAAGTATAATAGTACATCTTAGAACATGATGGGATTTCAAATTTAATAAAGATTCCTTTTATTGCATTGTAGAAACACAATGTTAGAAAGATTTGAACATGACTGGTGGCCCCTCCTTACATTGAGTACCACAGGGAAACCTTTTCAAGATGACAACCTTCCTGGTAAACATTTTATTCTTATGTCCATCCTTACTACAAATGTCCCTGATAGCAAAGCAAAATTTATTCCCATTACCCAGATATACAATCTTCTGGACCAGTTTTGATTTTCTGTGCAAATATTCAGCAATACATCATTTCTCTACATGAAATCTTACAGTAAATATATAGTTAGGTTATTTATACTTAGTAATTATACCCTCAGATGACATCTTAATTGTTTTCTTTTAAATTAGTCATAGAGTCTATGAAAATTTTAGTAAATTCTATTTTCATTTTATATTTATATATTAGGAAGAGCTTTCTAAATCTACAGTCGTCACACATTAGACCAGTTGTCTTCCTATTCATCCTACTTACAAATTGTTCTATTTGGCTGGCTTGCATTATGCATATAAAACTGTTTACATTTTATTTTCCTTTCATTTGAATTGAAATTATTCTATTATTGGGAAATGATATAACAATTAAGATTCCATAACTTAATCTGTTTAAGGTGTATTTCTTCTTCCAAAACAATTTGTATCATTGAAGATCATTCAATTAGTATTAGTAAATTAATAAATTACTAAGGGAATAACAGTACTTAATGAATGTATGATTTCTTCTAATGAGAAGATAATTGTCAAGGTACTTGTGGTCCAACTCTAAACTCTTGCTTGTTTGAATTTTTATGCATGTGTAGGTTAGAAAGACTGATTGCATATCCAGTACCGAGGAGACCAGGTAATGGAGAAAGCAAAAGTGTTAGTTGTTGATAATAGCAGTTGACACAGCTTGTAATTAACTATGTGGTATTTGTAGATCTTCAAACAATATTAATTAGTAGGCACAAATTAATTACAAATTAACTAATAGGCATAAGTGAAGAACGATACTTTCACGATTGCTAAGCAATAGAGCTCACTCTCAGAATTAGTTACTACAAGTTCAGCAGGTTTAGTTATGCTCCGTGCAGCTGTGTCTTCCTATGTAAGTATGGCATAACATCTGGGTGAGTAGGTGTTATAACAGAACATAATACATCATATAATTTACTATAGTCAGTCTTTAGTGTCTGCAAGACCCATATCTTCATACATTTTTGTCTTCTGTACTCATTGTTTCACAGTTCTGAACTTCTGGGTAGACAAAAACATTATAGCATTCCTTGTGAGAGACTGTGAGCAGAAAGCAGATGTCCTGTGGACTGAGCAATGGATGTGAGACACATGATTAACTTCAGACTGTGTCTCCATCAGATCTGTTCATGCTCATTTTTCTCTGCAACCTGGTGCACTCTCAACTTTACATTAGTTCAAGTAATGTTCTGATAATCTACTTTTCCAAATTTGTACTGCATATGTAATAATACTAACCCAATTTGTAGGATAATAAGCATTCAACTCATGAACCAATCACTTTTATGCTACAAGTATGATGTTTGTTTTATTTAATTCTTTACATAAGATTTGTAAGATGAGTGCCAATTGAATGTGACTTTCTCTAGAAGCTGGCATTATGGGCCCACAGATCACTACACATAAAATAGATTATTCTGGAAAGATTCTTACTTAGGCTATGTACCTATATCTCAAGTGGTCATTAAGACAGATTGCATAGTTCATTCTTGAATTTATGTTTTATATGAAGCTCCTATACATAATTTATTTTCATAAAAAGTAATGATTATCAAGAGTGTCTTCTATGGTAATTTGAAGCTTCTGGATCCTTTATCAGTCAAAATATGCTAATACACTACATACCGGAATATATAGGTATCATTTTAGAAATGTAATTTTTGGGACTTGCATTATAAGTTGATGTTTTCCCTGATGGTACTTTAGCTTTGCCATATTATGTTTCTAATATATTTCTTTGGAATCTTATATGTATCATCTTTTGTAAATAGGACATTCACTGTGATCTTCTCAGCCTATATCATACTGTATATTTAGCATCGTATAGGATAAAAGACATAGAGGTTTATGTGACTCAGTAGGAGAAGTACTTACCTAATATTTGTAGGAATCTATATTTATTAGAAAATTTGTCAGAAAAATGGTAAATTATTAGAAATACCTGTGGTGTTCTTGTCTGTAGAAAGATTTTTATTTGTTTTAGTTGAATTCTAGTCTCATCATGAAACCCAGATTTGCCTCAAAATTCTGATGTGTTTATTTCCCCCTCTTGATTTATGTGGGATTACAGATATCTATGACTATGCCAGCAGAAAATTTTTCATAACACTGCAGTGAAAACATTAAAAACCAAACTTCCTAAGTCATACTTTCCACAACCACAAAATTTACAAAATGTAAATGTTTAGAGAATGGGTTTGGAGAACTCAGGTTTGTATTTGATATGATGTAGCCACCAGCAGTCAGCTACAGGAGCCAAACTCTATGATGATTGTGGGGTACAAGGATACATGCTATCCTATAATAATAATATATATTATCTGAACATAGAATGAGGTATATGGATGTTAGCTGAGACATGTATTAGTGAAGTAGAGAAAATCAGAGGCATTAAAGTCAAATTTACCCACTTCTTAATTTTGTGTAAACTTCTACAGTGTTGAGACTGAGTTCACAGCTTACTGTCCTCAACCACTTCACAATTCTGAAGTTCTGTCTCATAAAGAAAGTTGGAAATTTTCAAGGAAAAAATGGAAAGAAGGAAAGAAGTAAGGAAGGAATCTGATTCATAGATTATCTATTTATCTCATGTTATTAAGTAATTCTTTATAAGAACTATATATTTTTTAAAAAATTAACATTTTCTTCTCAAGTCAAAAACCATTTTCTAGTAGTTGTACCTAGACATGTGAGACCAGGAAGTGTTAAGTGCTACATAAGGTATATAGACAAAACAGCGCTTCTATTCAATTCAATCACTGTGTGTTTGTTCTAAAGTGACTTTTAGGATAAATACATCAATTTTTCATAAAATCACTCTTCTGAACACTGGAAAGTATGGATGGCAGTGTCCTCAAATACTGGCAAGAAGAAGCAGTCATGTATTCCATGATTCAACAGGATTTATTTCTACCTTCCAGGCCCACCTTTGACAACTTGACTTTGGTTCTGCACATTTTAAAGGAAAGTAAGTGTGATACTTATTTTTCTCACTGTTGTCACAAATCCCATAATCGAAGCAGCTGGAGAAGAAGCGAAATTCATTTGGATCACAGTATACGGATAGTACAAGAGGAAATCAGTGAGTGGTGATTGATGTACAAGCCAATTACTCACAAAAATGCCAAAATTTAGTGGTGGGAGAGAATTGGACCTTGAATGATTTGGTATCACAAACCATTGAGATTCAGAAACCATTTTAGAAGATGGTTAGGACGTGGGTAAGAGCTGAGACTGTGGACAAGGGTAACAGCAACAGCAAACATTTTTAGAAATGACAGAGCAAATGTGACCTGTACAAGACCTGCACAGAACTTTTCTTGTCAATGTTCCTCATGGATGATATGGGACCCAACCTGAGGGACAGTAGTCAGTTAGTGATTGTTAAGAAATGGTTAGCATTTTCTTTAGTGGTGCAGTTCCTGACATAAATGCTCTTTTCTCAGGAAATGTCATACTGGACACTTAGGCAAGAAACTACAATTAGACTCAGCATTATTATATTACAGAAGACATGAAAGTGGAAAGGAATGGTGGTTTCAGCAAGAGAGGGAGAAGTATGACAGTGGGCAGTGATAGTAATATCTAAAATTCATTATTTAATCTCTGACACGGTGACACAATAAGAGAATAAAATAAGATGGACTGATACTTTATTTAGATTTATTAAAGTTTGCCAGAGTATTCAGAAAGCTAAGTCACAAGCCATAGAAGTCAGGCACAGATCTTCAATCCCAGGAGTCAAGATTAAGAGATAGATGGATTTCTGTGAATCCAAGGCTACCAAGATCTATACAAGCTTGATCCAGTCCTAAAGAGGAACAATTGACACAAAGACAATCTCAGCACCAGGAATCATATGCCTTTAAACCCAGCACTAGAGTGGTATAAAGAATAGAAGTAGGGTCTTTAGTAGACTATCATGGATTTATTCTCCAGCCACAATGAGGATAGGAAGACCCTGAAGTCTCCATATTCTCTAGCCACACTGTGGATAAGTTATAAATAGTCTTAGGGTTGGTGTGAGCCAGAATAGCCTTCCATTCTGAGGTAGAAAAGAAGTAGTGTTCAGCTGCTTTGCTTTTCTGATCTTCAATTGAATTGTAACCCCAATATCAGTCTCTGGTCCTTTTATTTTTCATGCTACAGAAAGTGGGAAAGGGAGGAAGAGGGGAGTAGGAAGGCAGGAGTGGTGGAATGAAGGAAGGGCATCATGGATACTGTTCTGTGTATAAAGGTCATGAACCAGATGATGATGGAGTCAGAAGGTCTTTCCTTGACCTCATGTACAGGTTCCTTGGAGTTGCTGGAGAGGGAGGCCCAGCCATGCAGAGTAGATGCATACTGGTAGCAGATGGAGCCAGGAGGACGAGCCATGAAGAAGAAATGGATGCAGAGAGCTGATGGGGCCAGGAGGACCAGTGATGCAGAGAATTTTGATCCAAGGAGCCAATGGAACCTGGAGGACCAGCTAGGTTGGAGGTGTCAGTGGAAGAGATACATGGAACTGTTCAGTAACAAAGTATCCCAGACAGTCTCCCTCCAGTGACATAGATCTCCAACATGTCCACCCATATCTGGATGAGACTGATCACAGTGATGATGTCAGTGTCCCCATTTACCTCATTATTGTACTTTCTTTTCTCCTGGCCTTTACAGCTAGGCATTAGTTATGTTGTCATCTGAGAAGAGCCAAACATAATCTGGTTGTTTCCTAATTAACTGACTGAGTAAATTATGTTTTCATTTTCCCTTTATTTTACTAATGTTTTAGACTAAAATGTCTTCATACTCATCATCATCTTTGTTCTTCCATCTTCCTCATTGCTTGGAAGATACATATATGTGTGTGTGTGTGTGTACTATCTTATATGTTTGTGTCTGTCTGTGTGTGTATAATCTTATATGCATTTATGCATATATGTATACATGTATATATGTATATATTTGTTTGCATTTGTAATCTTATGTTTCCATGTATGTTCTTGTGTGTATGTGTGTTTCCCAGTACGGCTGAAAATCTCAGCCTTGCTTACGTTTTGCTATTTCCCTTTTCTCTACTGAATTCCAATTTAAATAGACTATGATATGTCATCCAGTGATAATTTTTTAAACAATATGTATTTTTTTAAAGAGGGGGTTTCTTTGTGGAACTTGGATACCAGGCTTGATTCAAAGTCAAGAGTTCTGCCAGTCTCTCCCTTCCATATGCTGGGATTAAAGGCATGTGGCACCTCTGCATGGCCTTTTTACATTTTTTTATTTATCTTTTACATTCCAATGCCATTACCTCCCCCCATGTCTCTCACAATTCACATCTGCTCCTCAGAGGGTAACATCTCCCCTAGTAATTTTACTAATTCATCTCTCTGAGGCATGAAAATGGCACCTCTATAACACCCACACAAGTGTGTCTCCTCTGAACAATTTATCTCTCCATAGAATGGGCTCCGCTAAGTCTGTTTGTGTATTAGACTTGGATCTTGGAACCACAGCCAGTAACCTCATATGTGTCCCATCCACACCATTGCCACCCTTGTTAAGGGAGTGTAGTTGGGTCTTAAGCAGATTCCCCTTTGTCAGACCAGAGTCAGTGATCACTCACTATCTTGTATCAGCTGATTCTGTGAGTTTCCCCTTCTCAGTCTTGACTCCTTTGTTCATATTATTTCTCTTCCCTCAATTCAATTGTACTCAGGTGCTTGACCCAATGATATTGAAGTGACCAGAGCCTCACCCAGCCATGAGAGCCTGCAGAAGACCCACCAAGGTGTAGGCCTCTGATTAACCAGAATGTACTGAGCTTTTGTCCAGCTTCTGACATTGCCTGACCTTGCTGAACCTTGCCCCAGTCACTAGGAAGCCTTGGGGCAAGTTAGCTGGGTGGGTCTGAATGTGCTTTATAGGTTGTGAAGTACAGAGCATAGCAGACTCCATGGGAGGCCTCTAAACATGGCAAACATTTCTGCAGGGGTAGTTGGCCAATCAACACAAGACAAGTTGCCCAAGCCTGGAGTCACACAAATCCTCAGACTGTTGCAGACCCCAGACACTCCCCTTGGTCTACCCCAAAAAATCCCCTGCCCTATCATCCCTCTGGCTGCTTCTCAATCCACCCAATGTGTCAGATGGACAGAGGACAGAAATTAATATAGTTAACTTATTAATTAATTAAAACACTTTGCTTTTGCATCAGATCAGTTCTCTTGGTGATTTTTGGAGTCAGAATTTGTGCACAATAATTAGGTGTGGATTTATGCATCTCTTTCCATCTGTTTCTAGATTAGGGTTGTAGTTTCTCTGGGATTGTGGATTGTAGCCTGTGTATCATTTGCTTTTTGTCTGGTATCTTCTCATGAGTGAGGGGGAAACAAATGATTTTTTCTAGTTTTGCTCACTTGCCTGCCAATTTTGGATAATTTTGTTTCTTAACATTGATAAGTAGTCCACAGTGTAAATGTACCACACTTTCCTTATACTTTATTCGATTGACAAACATCTAGGTTGTTTGCAGGGTATGGCAATTATGAATAATGTTGCTATGAACATAGTTGAGTAGTTGTCCTTTTTATGTGGATGTGCCGCCTTTGGGGAACATGCCCAAAAGTGGTAATGCAGTATCTAGAGGTAGGTTGATCTCTAGCTTTCTGGGAAATCTCCACACTGATTTCCATACCAGTTGTAAGAGTTTGCATTCTTGCCAGCAATGGAGGACTGTTACACTTTCTTTTCATCTTCTCCAGCATAAGCTGTCATCAGTGTTTTAGGTCTCAGCCTTTCTGAGATTATTCTGGTGAGACTGTTCTGTTTATATCTCTACCCATTTTTAAAAATTAGATTATTTGGTGTTTTGATGCCTAGTTTCTTCAGTTCTTTGTATAATTTGGAGATTAGCACTCTATCAGATGTGGGGTTGGTGAAGATCTTTCCCATTCTATAGGAAACTGTATTATCTTGTTGAAGATGTATTTTTCTTTGCAGATGCTTCTCAGTTTCATGAGGTATCATTTATTAATTGTTGCTGTCAGTCTGTGCTACTGGTGCTCTGAGTCTGAAGTTGATTCTGGGCTGATGTTTCAGGACTACTTTTTTAGCTGCTGTCCCTACATTCTTCATGCACCACAGTGAATTAAATTTCCCCTGTTTACATATTGTCTTCTTTGTTAAAATGCTATTTCTTGTTTCTACTTTTTGATTGAACTGCCCCTCACATAAAATTATACAGGGAAATTTGTAGTTGCTGAGCTAGTATAACACTGACAGAAGGTATACTCTCAGGAAAACACTTCCCAGTGATATGTATGTATATATATATATGTATGTATGTATGTATGTATGTATGTATATATATTCACCCATTCCTCCAGTGCACACTAGAATGTTCCCCCACATAACACCAACTATAAAAATAGGTATTGTACTGGCTCCATCTGTAGAGGGTCCCCCTCCCTTGCCTCTCCCAATCTTGTCCATGTTTCTGCCTCAGTTCTACTCCATCTTAGCCTTTGAGACAAGGTCTTTCCCCGAATCTCGTTCTTGCAGATATACTATACTCTCCCTTGTGAGTCAGGGAAACCCAAAGATCCTTCTGTTTTTACCTTCTTGGCTCTGGAATAAGATGCCTCTTCCACTGTGCTGGCTTTTTTCTAGATTTATGGGACAGAATTCAGATCACTGTGTTTATTTAAATTTTAACAATAATTTTAAAGTTATTATTTTAAAGTAAATAAATACATTTATTTAGTGTAGAGACAGGATCTCTCTTTGTAGCACAGATTCTCCTGGAAGTACATCTTCAGACCAGGCTGGCCTGGTACTCACAGAGAAATACCTGCTACTGCCTCCTAAGTATTGTGAATAAAGTTGTTTGCCACCACAATCTGGCTCCCGAAACAATTTTATTGACTTAGTCATCGTCATCTTCCCTGGCATGTTTCTCTATTTTAAAACACATTAATGAAATAACTCTATTTCCCAAGTCATGTCCTTGTAATCATTAGCTTAAAGGTACAAACTGAAATCCTATTGATTTCCATCCTCTGCTTATTACATGAGCAAACTATTTGGTGAGTATTAGCCTTTTGGGAGCACTGGAAATAGCCCTTATATGAGACAGCTATAGTAATTTTGCATATTCTATTAGCATAGATATGTATGAGTACTTATGGGCACATACCAGGAGTAAAATTGGTGAATCTGAGGATGCATGCATTATTAATTGGATGAATTTCCTCTAATATGTCATGAATTGATTATATAAACACATAACAAAAATATATGACATACCCACTCATTATTTTGGCAAATGTCAGCATTTTTAATATTAAAAGTTTGTGGTATCAACTTACACACTATTAAATAAATCTTAGTTAGGAACTGAGGGTGTAATCCAAATTTCTCCAGTGACTAATGGTATTAAATGAACATCGTACATACCTATGTATGTATATATTACATATATACATATGAGATTCTTTAGGCCTCAGAAAGTCATGCCCATTTAGAAATTAAATATTTAAACTTCTGTCTTTCTGTATTTCATACTAAAATATCTTAATTATATGGTTCCATGGGGTCTGTGTAAGTTCTTGTAAATCCAACCTTATCTGGTTGTGTTCAGATGATGAAACTGGAATCATTTGTCCTCGCAAATATTCCCAGAGTCCCTCTTGTATTTTGTACAGTCTTGTCCATAGCTCATCATCATTCCCAAAGGACCAACGTCTGGGAGTCAGTCACTGTCCACAGTGCTGTCAATAATGTGAAAAGAAGACGACTGTGCTTAACAATCTAAACATCATTGCATTTGTGTGTTTTGAAAATGCTCCCACTGAAATTCTGATGTAACACCAAACCTCATTCAACAGGTATAAATGAAACATGTCATTTGACATATTTATGTGAATGCACTTGCTGTTCTCCTTCATGAGGAAATGTTTATATGTTAGAGAAGGTGAGTGCAGTAGGGTTGGAGAAAGGATCGCGGGACTCATGAAGTAAGTGTTGGATAGATCCCTCTGTTTTTCAAATGTGGATCCAGGTACAGTAACACATGCTTTCAATCCCAACACTGAGGAGGCTGAGACAGAAGGGCTATTATGTGTGAAGCATCCCTGGGATACACACTAGAGTGTAAATCTAGCAAGCTTAAACACAGCAACGCTTTGTCTCAGAACAAGTGAGAAAATCAACACTCTAGGTGGAACATAACAATGACATAACATAACAACTCCATTCTAAGGTGACCTCCCTTTACAAAATCATTTACCCAATCCCCACATTACGCTATTGACTCTGTGGGGCATTCATTCCATCCTCAATCAGGACACTCATAGGAAGCTAACCAGGCAGGGGAAGTTAAAAATACTGGCTTAGCTGGGAATGGTTGGAACATATATGATTTTCAAGAATACAAACCTCAGAGAAGACCCAAGACTATGAGAAGTCAATTTGAAGCTGGGCTGAGGTGGAACATGCCTTTAACAATTGCAAGCAGGGAGAAATATGCAGGCAGAAGTCTGTGAGATTCAGGGTAACTTAGTTTACAGAGGAAATTCCAGGACATCAGAGAAACTGATTCAAAGAGCATGAATGAATGAATGAATGATGAGAGAAGTCTACTTTGGATTAATAATAGATTGAGGTTTTATTTAGTAAGGAAAAAGTAGAAAACTGGAAGCAATCAGAATCCAGTGACGTTAATGTCAACATAAGGAGTATTGCTCCAAAGTTGTGGCTGGCCAACAAGCCCTTGTAAAGGAATACGTTTGTAAACTTGGGAGATGTTCATATACAAGCAAAATTATTCTCTTGGTTAATGTTTGTCTTATGGTTACTATTACTGTGTAATGACACCATGTCCATGGCAAGTCCAATAAGGAAACCATACAATTGGATGGGCTGGCTTACAGTTTTGGACATTCAATCCATTAGCATTATTGTAAGAATCATGGTGGTGTGCAAGCAGACATGGTACTGCAGGATCTGAGCATAATACATTTTGCAGCACAGGAAGCCAATCTAACACAACAGGCAGTATCCCCATCACAAGAAGCCTTAAACCAGCCAACCCCCTCCATTGACACACTTTCTGTAACAAGGCCAAACCCCCACAAACAAAAGATTCCCCAAAAAATGGTGCCACTTCCTTCGTGATTATGGGCGCAAATATATTCAAACTACCACAGTGCTAATTATGAACTTGAGTCTAGGATCACCTGGATGATGTGCATTCCAATGGGAAACCATCTTGATTACTTTAATTGATCTGGGAAGACCTGCCCATTTTGGTTCCCACTCTTCCCTGAAGCCGTGCAGGACTGCAGACAAGGAGAAAATGTTCTGAGCAGTGGTTTAAACTTTTTCTGTTTCCTGACTGTGGTGCAAAGGACCAGCACCCTCAAACTCCTGTAGCTCTGACTTTCCCTCATCCAACACTCCTAGTCACAATTGGTGAGACCTGGTTTAGAACTCCCAGTGCCTTTGCCTCAAGCCCTTTATATTCCATTTAGAATACACAGACCAGGGTGAGTGGGATCTCCTTTTTAACCAGATTTTAACAAATATCCTTGATGTCAACAACCATCCTACCACCCACTCTTATTTAATTGTCTATTCCATCATTTCCTTTTGTAGTGTTGTCTGCTGACCCACTTCACTAAGTGGTGCTCTATGTCAGAAGGTTTAAGGAAATCTAGCTCTGAGTTTCTGAACTATGAATGAAGTCAAATTGGAAGCTGAAGAATTAATTTATTCGCTCTTTTATAGAATGGTCCAAATCGTGTTGCTTTGCATTCTGTCTCTCCCCCTCTCTCATTTCATACACAGATCAGCACACAAAGTTGCTCAGATATACAGGGTGTGGAGAGGTACACATTCATGTGAACAAGGAAACACACAGAGTATACAGGTCTGTGCTGGTTTGTTTTTAATATCAACTTGACACAGCCACGTGTGAGCAAGGACAAATGACAAAATTGCCCCCCATCATATTTTCCTTTTTGCAAGTATGTAGAGCATATTTTCATTAATGATTAACATTGGCCTATACCACAGGGAATGATGACATCACTGCACTGCTGGCCCTGGTTTCTATAAGAAAGCAGGCTGAAACAGTGTTGGGAAGTAAGCCAGTAAGAGGTATTCCTCCATGATTTCCACATCAGTTTCTGCCTTGAGTACTTGCATTAGCTTCCCTTAATGATGGGCTCTAAATTGAAAGACCTTTCCTGCCCAATTTTGGTTTTTGCCAGTGCTTTCTTTAATTTTTTTTTCACAATAGGATCTGTAAGACAATGCTGTCCATTGTACAATTCAAATTATCTTCTTCCCCTGTTCAGTACAGATTTGTGAACTTTCGTGGCTTTTTGTTGTTGTTTTATGACCATTTATTTCATTATTCAGGTTTTAATGTCCCTCTGTCATCTTAAGGCTTCTCCATGTGGGAACCCTAGTGAAACTTTCACTGCATTCTTGTTCATTTGGCATCCCCTAATGAGTCCTTAGTTTCCTTGAGCTTAATTTGTAAACCTCACCAGTTTGTGGAGATCTGGGAATTAATGTGTTGGCTTTGCCTTTGTGCACTTTTCTTAGACTCAGGGAGAAACTTGATGGCTGCACAAATCTCTCAGCTCCCATAAGCAAGCAGTCAAAATGCACCAGCTGTTGGTATAAATGTGCAGTCTTTGAGTATAAGCCTTACAGTGGAATTACTGTATCTCAAGGTAGACTGATGCCCATTTTCCTTCCTAGTTGGCGGTATATGTTTCAGTCCCACCAGCAATGTAGGTGTGTTGCCCTTGTCCAAATCCTCTCCAACAAAAACTGCCATTGGTCTTTTTTTATTTAAGCCATTCTGACGGGTAAGATGGTATCTCAGAGTGGCTTTGATTTGCATTTTTCTGATGCAAATATAAACCAGCTGCATATAAAACCAGCCCCTCTTTCTGCTCTGACTTCCCTGTGATAGACATTGTTTTCTGCAGTGATTATGTACTGGATTCCTCAGCCATTCTAGACTCAAATTTCACTTCCCATAGGACCACTCTTTCCACCCAGTCTCCTTCCTTCTCTTCTAATTTCTTTTTCTTTCATGTGTATTTTTTCTGGTTGTTTGTACATGAACCAAATGCATGTCTTGTGCCGATGGAGGTCAGAAGAGATTTTCAGTTCACCTAGAACTGGAGTTATAGATTGTTGTTATGCAACAGGTGATATCTGGGTGTTGATCCTAAGTCTTTTTGGAAGATCAGCCAGTGCTCTTAACTTCTGAACCATCTTTCCTGCCCCCGCTCTTTGCTATGATAAAAATATGACAAGAAAAGTGAGTTCTTCCCTAGACATTCAGAAGAGGTCTTCACATGAATATTTTCTTTATTTACAACAGTGTAACTAATTGTTTGAGCATTTTGATCATATTCACACCTCATCATTAAATCCACTCTCACCTCCCTACTTACACAACTTGAAGATTTCGTCATCTTCTTCTTCTCCTCCTCCTCCTCCACCTCCTTCTTATTCTTCTTTTCCCCTTCATCAAGTCCAGGCTGTTTGAGCAACTACTATTGGGAATGACATCTGCCCTTGACTTTGTTTAAAGAGCATTCATGTCATTGAAGAGAACTGACCCTCTCGTAGCAGCCAATAACTTCTCATCTAGGAATTGGATTTTGTGCCTACCTCACCTCTCCATGCTAGGATTTTGTGTTATTTGAGCTTGAATAGTTCTTATTCACACTTTCACAATTGCTCTAAGTTCAACTGTACAACATCTGTGCTGAGTCTGGAAAATTCTTTTCTTCATGTGATCCATCACCTCTACACTTACATTTTTTCTGCACCTTACTCCAAGAAGACCCCTGAGGCTTGGGGCATGGGGTGTGATAGGTATATCTAGGGAGGGTATGTGTTTATTGTTCATTTTATTATCATACAAATTTGTTTCAGAGGCTGTTCTGGAACTAGCTCTTGTTCCAGAGGCTGGACTTGAACTCATATAGATCCTCTTGCTTCTGCTTTATGAGTGATGGGATTAAGTTGTGCACCACCAATGCCTGTCCTGCAAGTTTTTCAAGACACTTTGGATTCTCTTTTTTTTTCTTCAGATCTTGGAGTGTGGATTCTCCTGTGCTTGCTTCACACAATGACTTTGAGTACTCTGCAAGACAGCGCTGCTTAACAGATGATACCCAGCTTCATCCCTGCCCTCAAAAATACAAGACACAGATTATGAACTTTTTGGCTGTGATTTTGCACTTGATTCAAACACTGGCCTCAGAACAGAGAGGACTGGTGAGCAGTCCTGGAGGAATTTGATTGAGGATAACATGGATACAGTGGCAGCAGCATCTGCCAGGTTGGTTGGTTTAATTATTGTGTTTGGGTGTATGCATGTGTTGTCTCCATGTCATGTATGTGGAGGTCAGAAGAGAACTTGTAATAGTTGCTTCTTTCCATCTCTCATTGAGTTTAAGACATTAAGCTCTGGTTGTCAGTCTTTGTGCCTAGCTCCCCTACCGACTCACTCATTGTGCTGTCTCCATTCTTTTAATTTAGCAGCAACACCAGAAGCCATTTGAGAACAGAGTCTGACATCAGAACTTATTTCCCTCAATTTATTTTGTTATGCCCCACAATGTTGTGGATGGAACCCAGGTTTCCCACTTGATGGGCAACAGATGTACTATTGAGATTGAGCTCTCCTGCAGCTCAATACTGGGCAGTCTACTGGGCAAACCCTTCCTGCATTGAAGAAGTAGACACACCGGGAATAGAAATCGCATGCTAGGTCACATGCATTGCTTTGGTCAGTAGGTGACACTACATTTAGTATTTAGAGTTATCAACAGTAGAGCCTTTTACATATATAATGCATAGCTTAAGGTCCTTTTTTCTAATTCCATAGCCTTTAAACCTGAGGAAGTCACTTTTCAGGCTGTCCTGAACCCATGTTGTCTACAAAAGAGCTTCTTGGAGATTGTTTTTCCCCTAGACTGTGTCTCATTATATAGTTCAGATTGTCCTGGAACTCACTATGTGTAGACTGGAATAGTTTGAACTCAAAGCGATCCACCTGCCTCTACCACAATACCAGGTTTTTATTTTAAGTCAATGTTTTAAATTACCTGGTGTCTTTCTTTGGATTGACCCTATTGAGTGAAATTGGTTTTGTTTTCTATGATAGGCTCACATAAATTTGAATATTTTTGGCTTTGGTAGTCATTCCTGAGACACCAGAGTAGTTTCCAAGGGGTCTCATATAGGCTGCAAGGGCATGCACTCATTTCATTCTTGTATCCCTATTTCTGAGAAGCTCAGTTTCAGAGAAGTAGATGATGGCTGCAGGCCTCACATTTCCCTGTGCATCCTTTCTTGGTGGTTCATGATATTGGCAAATGAGAGAGAAAGGAGTAGAAGCACAAACTAAACTTTTCCTGTGTTGCTTGTGTCCTGACATCTAGCTGGAATGAAGACAGATAGCCCCCCCCCCCCTTCAGGTTCAGAAGACCAAGAGCTACTTTAGTCTACCTCTGTTTGGAAAAGAGGCCTCAGCACAGCTGCTTGCAACAGTTTATAAGACACATGGTTTCTGAGAGGCAGGGATAATTTTAGATTCCCCTACACTCCCTGTCTTTTAATGTGGAACATGCAACCTACTATACAACAAGGATTATAGAACATATCCAAAAGCAATATAGATGAAAATGTACAGATGCAGGAAACTTCATGCTAGACTAGGACAAGTCAGTACCATGAGAGGCAGGATACTGCAGATTAGACCAGGATGGGACAATCTATGAGACACAGGAAACCGCAGATTGGACAAAGGGAGAACAGAATCATCAGATGCAGGAAACTGCAGTCTAGACCAGGAGAGAAAGAACCATAAAATGTAGGAAAGTTCAGGTTAGATCAGGAGAGGACAGTACTGTGGATGACCTAGCTTTCTGACCTGGAATAAAGTCCCATAAGTTTCTATGACAGACACCTCAAACTACTTAGAGGAAAAAAAATGGCGCAGTGGGTGAACACACGATCCACAAAATGGGCTAAAACCATGGTCTTTCTTTTCACTGGGAGCCACACATATAAAGGAAGCACATGATAATTGCTGTGCTTAAAACCACCCCAGTATCACAGCAAACGTCCTGCTTAGTTCCCCGGATAAGCAGTCATCTGTGAGATTAACTCTAGCAACTTTCAATGTACTAGGAATGTGTTCTGTCACAAGCTCACTTCCTTCTCTCCTTTTTGCCTTTTATTTGGAGGCCAGGGTAGGGTGTCCAGACTAGCCTTGAAGATGAAATCTCCCTGCCTCTGTCTATCATGTAGGTGGCATAACAGGTCTGCATCACCAGGTCTAGCAGCAATTATCTTCTGGCAGCTCTGAGATCTTTCCCTGAAGATGTTGCACATGGAAGTTGCCACCACTGAGTAATACTAACCATCGAAGCTTCAAGGGTCTTAAGGATGATACTTCAGTAGACCACTAGAGGACAATGTAGAATCAAAAATGACAGAGTGGTTGGTGCCTTCTTCCTGAGTCAGGGATAACTTCCCTGCCTGTTCATATCAGGATGACCCACTATTTCTGAGCATCACAGCTGGTTCTTGTGAGAAGGAGATGTGGGACTTCAGATCACAGATATTTCTGTGTCAATACTTCAGATGAATTTTGATTTAATGCCTCAACAGAACCAGATGGCTTGAATGAGATATAGGGAAAAAGGAGAGGGAAAGGAGAATAGATATGGTTATAGATAATATATGATGGGAAATGTCATTCTGTATATATGTTTCTCATACTGGTCAATGAATAAAGCATTGTTGGCCAATAGGAAAGGAAGATAGGAGGGGCTAGGAGAGAAGAAGGAAATAGGAAGTAGAGAGAAGAGCCAAGATGGAGAGTCTGGAGAAAGCAGTATGCTGGCTGGCTCCCCGATAAGAGAAATACATAGATCAGCAGAAATGGGGTTAATACTTAAGATAGAGCTAGTGTGTGATCATGTGGAGGTTAGCCGATAACTTGCAGGAGTCAATTTTCTCCTCCAGCACAGGTTCCAAGGATCATTCTCAGGTCTTCAGATTTGGTGGCAAGTGCTTTGACTTAAATAATGCTTAAATGACTTTGCCGTCTCCCATGGACTCATTCCTTAGAATACTTGTTCCCAGTTGGCAGCAGTTTTGGAGAGGTCATGCAACTAATAGGGACAAGGCTATAGAGAGAAATTATATCATGGGGGTGGGCTTTGATAATTTACAAACTTGCCCCATTCCAGTTTGGTGTCTGTTTGCTATGTGAGGGTATAGTGTGGTCTCTCAGCCTCATGCTCCAGCCACTGGCTGCCATTCAACCTCTGCCATTATGGTTTGCTCTCTCTGGAACTGTAAGCAAAAATAAGTTTCCTTCTTCTTCTTGCTTTTGGTCATGGTCAGAGCAAGATCATTTGGTTTTTGGCCTACTGGGATGCATCCCTTTTTAGTCACAGAGTCCTCCTAAGTCATCCAGTCTGCAGATCTCAATACATCACAATCCTTACAAGATAAGCTTAGCCATCTTTCCTCATTGGGCTGTTTAGAGTGACAAGTAATTGTGAAGAGTAGAGAATGGAGATTTGTTCTATGTGTCACACTGTGCAGAGAAACAGAGGTCCATTCACACTCAAGTCCATAGTTCAGGAGTCCTGAAGTGTGATTGATATTTAAATGGAGAGCAAGAGGCAAGTATAACTAAGCAGTTATGGCCAAGAGTCCCACCCATCATTGACTCCTCATTAGCTCATTTTGGATCGTCTTATAAGGTAGTCTCATATGTTTCTGGAAATATGCAAAATGTCTTTAATGAGGCAATTTCTCTTTCGGTTGGTCAATGCTTTGGTCTTTCCTTCATCCAAGATAAGTCTCTGAGGAGATTCAAATTGCTTCAATTATTTTGTTTCAATACTCACTAGCCAAATGGAGTGACATCATGGGTATCTTTTGGACCTTCTTGGCTCCTGCCAGGATGATGAAAAACACCAATGTGGCTTCTTCGGAGGGGCATCAGTTCATATAGCTCGGAGAGCATTTTGTGGTTTTGATCTTCAAAGAATTGATGTGTGTGTGTGTGTGTGTGTGTGTGTGTGTGTGTGTGTGTGTGTGTGTGTGTGTGTGTTTGTGTGTGTACTGGCAGAACAAAAAGAAACCTAAGGAGAAAACTCACATATACATTTTAATTACCAAAAAGTAGAAAAATGGGTGAAGGTATTGATTTTTGTTACTGGGGAAGTTGAGTATCCTAGTTGGTTAGATTGTCACCACAATGTAGTTATTTGGGAAGAGGAACTTGACTTGAGGAAAATACCTCCATCTGGTGTGTAGGAAAGTCTGATGGGCATTTTCTTGGTTGAGTATTCATGGGGGGCAGGCCCAGCCCACAATGATTGTAGTCATCCCTAGGATGGTGGTCCTGGGATTTATAAAAAAAGCAGGCTGAGAAAGCCATGATGAGTGAAACAGTAAGCTGTACCCCTCCACAGCTTCTTCAGTTCTGTCTCCATGTTGTTGCTAGACTCTATGCCCTGACTTTCCTCAGTAATGTGACCAGAGAAATTGACCTTTCTTTCCTAGATTGAGTTTGGTCATAGCAATAGAAATCATAACTAAGACACTATGACTTACACATTGCAGTCTTTAGTGTTGTTAGTAAAATAATTCAGAAATAGGCTCAGAAGGGGAGCTTGTGGACAATTTTAATGTAGTTTGAAATGAAAAAAAAACAGGGCAGGCAAGCTGTAAATCTTGGCAACTGCCTGGTGAAGGGAAATAGAGGAGGAAGAAAGAGAGCCATATTGTTTGTAAGCAGTGACTTGGGAAATAAACAGCTGCATGGGGAGTGGGGAGAAGGGAGAGGGATTCTAAGAAACAGAGTGAGAAATCCCAATGTATCCAGGAAAGCATACTTTCTTAGTTAGGGTTTCTATTACTGTGAAGAGAATCCATGACCACAGCAATTCTTAACAAGGTGGTAACTTACACTTTCAGAGGCTAAGTCCAATATTACAATGATAAGGCGCATTGTGGGAAGCATGGTGGCATGAAAGGAGACATGGTACTTGGGTACATCTTGGCTTGCAGGAAAAAGAAATTGACTGAGATGCACTGGGCAGTATCTTGAGCTTAGGAAGCATCAGAGCGCAACCCATAGTGAGATAATTCCTCTAACAAGTCATACCCACTCCAACAAAGTCACATATCCTAAGAGTGTCACTCTATATGAGCTTCAGACTACCACCCATGCCAAGGCAGTGGGCAGCGCCAGAAAGAAATGGAGATGGAAAAGGAAGAAACAGGTAGGTTTTCCTGAGTGCCTGCACCGAGGAAGAATCCTGGGAAGGTATTATAACTCTCCTGAATTCCCTATTCGGCCATTTCCATTCCAGACAGTTCTACCTGGTTAAGGGCCAGATACCAAATCTCACTGCATTCTCTATTTTCCCCTGAATATTACCTAGTGCATGGTACAGAACTTCTCAATAGCCAGTTAGAAACACTTCTGTTCTTTATGTTCCCACAGCATCCAGGGCTAACCCCGTGACCACTCCACTGCTCAGCATGACAGTTTTCTTTCTGCCTCAGCTACTGTGGTGACTGCAATGGAAGAACAGACAGACAATGGTTTGGTTTCCATTATGCATGCCCTTAGTATTATAATAGTTTATGAAACTGTTTTATAAAATTTGAATTAAGTTTCCATTTGGGATTACAGGAGAGCTAGTCAATGAATGATATTCTGATACAATCAAGGATAATTCTGCCTGAAGTTTTATCTATATTTGCTCCATTCACGAGGTGCTTTGGTTCTGAGTTTAAATGGGCATACTGTGTATGGTGGCTCTTTCCCTTGAAGTTTTTGAGTGGAGAATGAAACTTAACATTTTCTTACTCTTGTGTCTATTCACTTTACATATAGGGCATCTGATATGTACAGGACAGCCACTACCAGAGGAAAATCATTTCTTTGGTTTTTCAAGACAGGGTTTCTCAGTGTAATCCTGGCTGTCATAGAGCTCACCCTGTAGACTAGGCTGCCCTCAGACTCAAAGACTTGCCTGCCTCTGCCTCTGGAGTGCTGGGATGAAGGTGTGTGCTAACACCTCCTAGCAGGAGGGAAAACTCTTAAAGTGGACATGAGTACACAGTTGGAGAAAAGAATATCTAGGAATGGTGGTTCAGAACTGTAATCCCAGCACTGAGGAGGCTGAGGCAGGATCATAGCCTGGGCTATATACATAGTTTCAAGCCAGCCAGGACCTCAGAGGGAGACTCTGATGTGTGGGAGATGAAGGGCTTGGGGTTGATAGTGTGTGCTTCAGTCTTTAAACTAAATAAAGGTATAAAGGTGTTTATTTTAACAATATAATTGCAAATATTCAAAACTCTTAAGACCAACAGAAATTAAATCACAGCAACACAACCAAGTTTTCAGAGAAAAATGTGGGACTCAGATAAAAGTGCTTTGGATGGTATTGCAGTCTCTCAATCCTGTAGGAAACACAGGAAGAAGTGTGGAACTGGCAGGGGTTCCTGCCTGGCAGAAAATATTCGTGGTTCTTTCTTGTTCATGTGGGTTTAAGCTCAGGGTGAGTTAAATTCAGAAGACACAAATAATTTTGAGGAGGGAGGTCAAGCCTTGCGACCCACCTACAGAAGCATTAGTTCTTGGTAGGTCGGGGCTGTGTCCTCAGCTAGCCAATGGGCTGACAGTGTACACTTTTTAGGGCTAACTGGAGTTTGCTGTGGTAGGAACAGCCTTGGGAAGTGCCTGGTACCTGGTTTGGAAGACAGTGCTAGAGATCCGCAAGTCTGGGTGAAGCCACACATAACAACTTTATGCCTCATATATTTCACTCATAATTTTTATTTTAAAAATGACCCTGAGGTACCCAGGAGGATGATGGTGGTTTATGTAAGGTCAAAAAAACCAAGAAGGCAAGCAACCACTTTTCTGGTACTCAACTGTGCCAACCTTGCCGCTGATATTTGGGAGCTAACAGGCTTCTCCCGCCTTCCTTCCCACTTCCCATTTCTCTGAGCCTGTGCTTGCAGGCTGGTCCCCACCTGTTTAGTCCTGCTAGCAGCAGGACCCAGCTTCTCCATCTAACCAGCCTCCAATGCATGTGTGTCCTTGTTAGCCCATCCTTCTTTCTTCGACCTGGCTGTGAGTACATAGAGGCTGCTTCTTAAACCTTGCTCATGTGTGGTATTTTCACACCCAATAATTCTCTGAGAGGCCATGGTGGAACATTGCCTATATTATGTCTATAATGCTAGCATTTGTGAGGCTGAGGCAGAAAGAGAACTGGCATTTCCCAACCAGCTGAGCTATCAAGGCTGAAATTACATTGTAAGGAAAAAAAAATAATCAAAGCCAATCATCCAAGCAGAACAAGGAAAATTTTTAAAAAGTGTGGTAATATAGGTCATTGGTACAGAGTTCTGCTTGCTGGTTCAAGGGTGGGGTTTAGTTCCCAGTATTGCAAACAAGACAGAAAACCATGTTTGTGTGCTTCTGGAAAGGTTGGTTTTGTGTGTCAACTTGACACAAGATAGTCATTGGAGAGGAAGGGGCCTCGGCTGGAAAAATGCCTCCTTGAAATCTGTCTGGCTCCAAGGCATTTTCTCAGTTAGGATCAATTTGGGATGGCCCAGACCTATGTGGGTGGGGCCATCCCTGGGCTAGTGGAGTAGGATTCTGTTAAGAAAAGAGGTCAGTTAGCAGCACAGGTCTAAAGAGTCTGCATCAGCTCCTGCCTGCAGGCAATTGCCCTGTTTGATTCCTGTCCTGACTTCCTTCAGTGATGAATAGCAAAGTGGAAATATAAGCCAAATTTACCCTTTCCTTCCCTAGTGATATTTGTTCATGGTGTTTTATCACAGAAAACATACCCTAACTAAGGCAACCTACAAAGATAACCCTGGTCTAGACTAGAGATTTTCCTCACAGGCCATGGCTACCTGCTCACTGGTCTTATGGTACTCTTCCTGGTCTCTCTGGTCCTACCCCTCAACTCTTCCCCATTTTTCCTGACATCTTCCCCATACCACTTATAGCCTATAGCTTCCAAATGCAACTGATCTTGGTAGCTCCTGGGTCATAGCCTATGCCAGTTCTCTTGCCTGACTTACTTTATTTTAGACATCTGACATCACTCTTACAGTAGTCACTGCCTTTCTCATTGGAATTGTGCTGTACCTATGAGGTGGTTCCAGCAGATTCAAGGCAACCATACCTGTTTTCCAAAGGTCTAGGGTAGAGTTGTAAGGGGTGTTTTATGAGGTGGCAGGGAGATAATAAAATAATGTTTTTGTTAACATACTGCATTTTTAAGCAAAGTCCCTTAGTAGCCTGGACCCTCTTATGTGGGATAAGATTACTAGGGTGATGCTCACATTACTTCAGATAACTTC
The DNA here is from genome assembly GCF_943737965.1 of Phodopus roborovskii. NCBI lineage: Eukaryota > Metazoa > Chordata > Mammalia > Rodentia > Cricetidae > Phodopus > Phodopus roborovskii. The sequence goes on from NW_026125596.1 coordinate 174,520, forward strand.
TAAGCTTGCATTTAGTAGCCCCCTCCTCGCACCCCTTTGGTTTTTTGAGACAGGGTTTCTCTGTGGCTTTAGAAACTCTCTTGGAACTTACTCTTGTAGACCATGCTGGCCATGCACTCACCACAGAGGTCTTCCTGCCTCTGCCTCCCAAATGCTGGGATTAGAGGCCTGGGCCACTACCTCCTGGCTAGTAGCCTTAATCATGGTTCTTCAAGCTGCTAAGCTTGCAATTAGAAGCCTTACTCGTGGTTATTGTTGTACTTCTTCCATCTCCTCCTTCTTCTTGATAGTGAAGCTTCAGATGCATTAAAAAAAAGTCTGTTGTTTATTAATATGCATATGTCTTAACCAGGAAGGTTAGAAAGTTACAGGGTGGGGGTTATAGAGGTGAGGAATTGTTACCTCAGGCTAAGGATGACTGGAGGGAGGTCAAATGAGATAAATATGAAGTCAGTCTTAGGCTTTGCAAAGATGCATCAAAGTATGAGTCGGTGTTCGCTTGGTGGAGGCAGAACCAATGTAGTGTTTACATCTCATCCCATTCCATTCACCATCCCAACCAAACCACCTTATCAGAGTCAGTCCCACTGTGTCCAGTCCGTAGTTCAATGTCACAACCCTCAGCTCATTTTTACTGCTTTTCTCACTTCATCTCTTTCTTTGTTCTTGTCTTCTTCCCTTCCACACTCGTCCCCTCCTGGCATCTCTGCCCAATGGAGTACAAATACAGAAGTATTTTTCTGTGAGTACATATAAAGGCCTGAGGCATTTGCTCCTGATTGCTATCTTTTTAAAATTTTTGTGGCACACAGAATGTTGAACCCTTAAGGCCCTGTCCATTCTGAATGCTAAATTAGGCATCAGGAATGAATGAGCCCTAGATGCCATCTGGAATGTGCCATCCCATCCCCATATATTGGTGACTGGTGAGCAGCTTGTCACATTAACACTGGCTAAGACTTCCACTCCTGGAGTCTGACTCAGAATGGCCGAAGAACAGCTTGGATCCACTGCTGTGACATGTACCTTTTAATCCAGTGCAGGAATCCCAGAAGCCTGATCTCAGCGCCTGTCATGCAGTCAGGATGTCCCACTTGACAGGTGATTATGAACTGATCAATATTGCGGTTAAATAAGGATCAGGATAAACAAATAGGCCGAACAGATGTTTATTCAGGGAAGAAATAACTTACAGCCTAGACAGATGAACACCAGCAATTTCCACCGAATGTCCTCCTGTCCGAGTCCCACCAGCAAGAGAGTTTTTCCAGGCTCTTCCTCCGACTTCCTTCCACAGGTCACTTCCTCCCATGGCCCTCCATCCCCAATGGGCGTGGTCAGTGCCACAAAAGGACTATCTCACTACAGATCAAAATTCTGTATCCTGATCTGTGCTTTAGTAAGTTAGATGTTCCTGTCATCTTTTCCCCAACAATGAGGTGGGTGCAACCCAAGGCATCTTTTATGGGTTCGAGACCAATACCCTTACCATGTCTTTGTATGGCAGGGAGCACAGTAGGCAGACCTCCAAGGCCTTGCTTTGATTTCCTGGGTTCTATATGATGGTTCAGACCCTGGCTGGGATTAGATTGTCCCCATCCTACATGTTAGACTTTTCATTCCTGTGATAAAATAACTGACATGAATATTATGAGGAAGACATTATTTAGTTCATAGCTTCTGCCATCACTGCAAGAAGTGCACAGTGTGACAGGAAACCTGACAGACAATAAGTAGAGAGAACACAATTACATGGTTGTCCGATGAGGCAGTATGGCTCGATCAATACCTCTTACCACTGAAAAGCACACAGCTGCACAGCAACTAACCTCATACTTTACTTCCCTGTTAATAAATTCAAAGGGGGGAGAACCTGGTATCCCACCAAAGGCATCCTAAGAAATATCCTAACACATACACTCTTCATTATTAATTTTAAAATCATTATAATGTTGGAAAATCTGCTGTCATGCTATTCTGTCTCTCTAATACACACAAAACATTCACCACGTTCATATGGAGCGATCCCCACCCCAAATAACACATGCCATGGCCCCAACCCATTCCCAATGTGGGGCCAAGGATCAGTATGCTTTTCCTTCAAAGAAATGAAGTTAGCCAGATGATGGCTCTCTGCAGAGATTAGTTAAACAAATAGATGTTAACATGAATTCTTTCAACTGGAAGTATCCTGCTTTCGAATATTTATTCTTTTCTGTTTTCCAGAGATGAAGACATACATTATATTTTGGGCATCCTTCCTGTTGTTCCCCTTTCTCAGAGCAAGGATTTGATCAGCTCATTACGACAGTGAATTGATAAAAGCATTATATGGAGCCCCATGTGATTGCAGGGGGAGGAAAGTACCTGACTACTGGTTCCTTCACTGGATATGTTGATTGAGGAGATAAAACTGCTTATCTATCCATGCAGTCTGCCCTTAACAGGGGAGTCACTCAAGACTGGATACGTGTTAACAAACCTTAGTCCCTCCCCATCATTAATGGAGAGCCAGACCTTTGTCCAATGGAGTGCAACTTTGTAGATAAAATAAATGCCAGGTATTATGGCACCCTCTCAAGAGTGCATTCATAAAAATCGATCATACTTTACAGCATTCCCCTTTTAAAACTATGAAGGGTAATTTGGAGGAGATGAGGGAACTATCCCTCAAGATCTCTACTCCAACAAATATGCTCAGGCTTCACACTTTGCTCCACCCTGGAAAACCAGCCTGTTGTGATAAGATAGCACCCATCCGTGTTTCTGATGGTGGGCTGAGAGACTCAGGGCAGAGAAATCATAGTCCAGAAAAAATGCAAACCATGATTGACTCTCTGATTCCTCATATGGATTATCATACATTATTACTTCCCAAACCCAGCGGTACAAACAGCAACTCACAAACGTCAGATATTCAGTCTGCTACCCATTATGCTTTAAACATTACCAACCCCAGCCTAGCAAAAGACTGCCAGCTATGCTTGACCCTTGGGAACCTCCTGGTCCATAGCATTACCTGTGCTTAATGATTCCTTGTTGCCTAATTATGAATTCATGGGGAAGGATAACTTCACACTTAGTGTCTCTTTTAAAATCCAGCCCACAGGATTTAATAATTCCTCATGGTTTTACAAACATTTTAAGAATGAATGACAGCTTTGATAGAGATGTAGGACAAGCCTCCTTTACCTCTTGCTTTTCAGTGATTAATGTCTCCACAGCTCTATGTGCTGGTTCTGGACAAGTCCTACTTTGTGCAATGACTTAGCTTATGCCTTGCTGCCAGCTAATTGGACAGGGATTGGGTGTCCCTGACTACCCTCCTTCCAGATATAGAAATAATACCTGGATGTGCCCATCCCAATATGCAGCATGGACTATTTCACTCTGAGGCACAAGAGAGCAGTCTAATTCATTCCAATATTGGTTGGACTTGGTATTTCAGGAGACCTAGCCACAATTCTGCAGGCATGAGTGTTAGGAACTAGCAGCCAGCTGACCCCCGACCCAACGATGGGCGGGAGGCTCAGTGCCAGTGTCATCCCCATGTCAGCTTTACCTGGCTTTACCTGGCAGCCAGAGGACTCAGTTATGCATGAGCAAGTCCCCTTTAAAAGCAAGTGGCCCACACCCCTCTCACTCTCTTCCTCACTGCCTCTGCTTCTCTCTCTGCTCCTTTGCTCTCTCTTTGCCTCTCTCTCTGTTCCTCTCTCTCCTGCTTTCGGTTGGCCACCAGCTACCTCCTCTTTCTCTCCCCCTCTCTCAATAAATCCACGTAGGCGCTGAGTCTCGTGTTTGTGTTTCTTAGGCATAAGTTGCATCAAAAGAACAACAATGGGAATAGCAATAAAATCATACTCTAGGCTGTCTCAACAGACCATCTAAGTGTCAGTCCAGGACCTCCAGGACCAAGTTGACTCTCTAGCAGTGGTGAACCTACAAAATAGAAGAGGGCTAGACTTACTCACTGCTGACAAGTGAGTTATTTGACTTACAGCTAAATGCTGCTTTATGCTAACAAGTCCGGAATTGTTCTAGACAGAATCAAGAAACATCAAGAAGAGCCCGAGAAACTTTGCAGATGACTGTTTGATCAACCATCTGGAATGCCTAGAATGGACTCCTGCTTTACCTCCTTTCCCCCTGCTAGGTCCCATCCTTAGCCTACTTAGTCTTTATCGCTAGGACCTTTTCTGTTAACAAACTGATGTGCCTCATTAAAAATCAAATGCTATAAAAATGCAACCCATACAGGTACATTATCATCACCTTGGAAATGGCTGATATGGGAGACAGCTATGAAAAACTCTAGCCAATACACAGGGTAACCTGTGTGTTGACAAAAAAATGGAGTCATCCTGTCCTTGGGTGATCATTTCCAATGACGGGGGCAACAGAGGAGAGACAGAGTTTTCCTACCCCAATAGTCCCCCTAAGACAGGAATGTTATCACAAGTATTCATCTCCAATGACAGGTAAGGGCTATGCCACATTCCTGGATCCAAGAATGTCTCTAACCTAATACAGGCACAGTCCTCTCAAGAACATCCCACTTCATGGCATTTTTTTAAAACTATATTTAAAAGGGGGACCTGTGCAGAACACCAGAGCAAAGTTTTCATCTTAACAGCCATCTTTCCTATTATTCTCTTAGATACTAATATACTGGTAATTTTCCATTCTCCTATATTATTCCCTTGTTAAACATTTGATGCAATCTGACCCTGAAAGAATCCCAGCTGCATGCTTATCATATAGCAAGTTATCTTATAGCAGAACACCTGCATTCTGCTTGGAAGGACCTTCTGCCTCCCTCAAATACCTCCACATTCTCCTTTGTCCCGTTCCCTCATTTCTCCACCACTTAAACTCTGTGGTTATATTCATTAAATGAGACATGATCAGAATACTGTCTTGTTTCCATCTCTTGTGTCTCTTGTTCCCTCATTTGCCTCCCTCCAGCAGGGTCCCTGTCAACTAACCAGCAGGTCGGGGTAATTACTAGGATTCTAGCTTGAACAAAATGGATCTAGATATCATCTGCCATTATCACAGATGAGGAATCCAGGTCGGAGAGAGCTGACCTCAGGACAGACCAAGGGATCTTTGTTAGGTAGTTTGAGATACATCTTGAATGTCCAAGTTGCTGTTGGGTGTCATGGAGTAAATGAGTCGGTCTATTATGGGAAAGGTCTGCGCTGGTGATGGCATGCTGAAACTAGTATGAGGTGGGAATCTGTCCCCAAAACTCTTAGCTAGATGCTAGACACTGACAGTGTGAGCCTGCCGCATGCAGAAACCAATTAGTATGTGTTTACTTAGAACCCAGGATGGGTCAGGTCATAAGCATTGTAGATTCTTAGTGCTTGTAACTTAGAGATACTTAGTGCTTGTAACTTAGCGATGCCAGTGACAGACAACAGACTGAGTCACACCACTAAGTAACAGCCTCCAGATGACCATATGCTCTGTAGAATTTTCCTGGAAACTATAGCACCATGGAGATCTGCCTTTAGGAGCTTGGCCTGAATCATCTGTGGCTGCCTAGGAGGTGAAGAGAGCCAATAAAGAAATGTTTGTAACAAAGCAAACAGATCACAAACACGCACACCAACCAGTTTCTCAGGGTTCTTCTCTAGTGCTCGCAAAACATGGGATGTACTAACATGGCAGGATTCAGAAATAAAACTCAATTGTCTGTCTTGATTCTGTGGCACAGCTCACAGATACTGCTTTCAGAGTTCCTGCAGAGGAAGGGAGAGAGTGCATCTAAGTCTAAAGTCTGAAACATGGAGAAAGTTAGCACCATGAGCTTGGGACTGCAGTGTTCAGCCAAACAGAGCTAGGCTCGAGGCTGAGAATGAGCATGAGGGAGCATTTGAGACTGTGTGTAAGTCCATAGTATTCCCGTGACAACTGACCAAGGCCAAGTACACTCCTCCTTGGACTTCAATTTCTTACCTGGAAGAACCTTTCCAAGGTTCTCAATAGGCAAGAGTTGGAGCTCTGCCTTGATGCCTTTCCTGCTGGCCAGTTGCTGGTGTGATGTTGGAGCCCCCTGGCTCAGAGAAGGAAGAGCATCAGAAGCAGGCACTTGTAATAATAGCCATTAATAACCCATGTGGTCTCAACCTATCTGTTCTCCCAGTGAAATGAACAAATGAACATCAGTCTTGTTTAACTCCTATTACAGAAGGTGCAGTTTGCCAGGCAGGTCCTTTTGTAAGGTAGCATGTTTAACTAAAAGTTAACAGTAGAGGACCAAAACTTTTTGCTGGGATTATTATCCCTTGTCTTGGTGCCCTTCACACAAAGCCCAGATTTGAGTCAAGAACACTAGGCTCAAATCTGAA